>NC_072831.1:4264091-4444091 GCF_027744805.1 Dunckerocampus dactyliophorus
GCTAGATAGGACAGCTCGAGTCCTCATCCTAGCTTTAGTCTACAGAGGGCCGTCCTATCTAGCCTGTAGAAGACTAAAGTTAGGATAAAGACTAGCGCTGTCCTGTCCTATGTAGTCATTGAGCATGGACTGACGAAGCCTCCTCGGGAAAGCAGTGAAATGTCTTCCAAGACAACCGAAACAGTCCAGTTGCAATGAATTCAATGCCCTGAGAATAGAATGACCCGGATGAATGAGAATATTCACAGACATACCATTGGCCAAAGACTCTCTTAAAAGGAAAATGATGCAAAACCTTTTATTTCAAAGCAGGATGAGACCCATCATCTTTTTACAGTATCAGAAACTACAGAAGCCAAGAAAATAACTTCTATTTGTACATGGAATGTGACAACATCAGCCAAACAAGAAACAGTGTTTGCCTTACCATTAAAATAATAGGGATCCCTGTCCCCCCCCCCAGAAAGTTCAACACACACACAGGCTGTGCACATGCATGTGTGCATCCCAAATTTAACTGTAGCGGAGCAATCACATTTATTTAAATGACACATCTTTATTTTGACTTAGTGGATTATTTTGGAGTCATTCTATTGCTTTCTTTTATAAAACCGTGAAATGTAGCTGCTGAGGAGCAATCGAATTAAAGATGTGTGCATGTGTTTCATGATGATGCCACCCCAAAGCTGTAAACCTATAGGAAATACTAGGGATGTCCCGATCCGATCTTCAGGATCGGACAATATTGGCTTCCGCCACAAGATCGGGCCGATCCGATTGCCGTATAACGTTCATAACTCTTGGCCACACTCCAACGGCCTAGGTGCGGTAATGCGCCTCAAAACTGGCTGCCACTCGACCCCTGCCACCCGCAAGAAGAAGAAAACGCAACGCCACCATGCAGACATGTGTGCGGTGTACCGTGGTGAGGCTAGCTTCACGTTGGACCTTGTATATCCGGCTCTGTAGCTAGAGCATTAGTTCCCCCTCACTGTGCTCGGACTGCTGTGTCATGGTGCGGGGAGCTCGCAAGGGAAGTGCCGCTCTCACCGCTGGTTGTTTATACTATGGGCCGTCAATAAATTACTATTGCGTCTCACAGCTGGCCTGGGAACGCCTTGGTGTCCTCCTGGTGGAGCTGGTCGGGGACCGGGAAGTCTGGGCTTCCCTTCTAAGACTGCTGCCCCCACGACCCGGACCCGGATAAGCGGAGGAAAATGGAATGGAATGGCAGTGAAAACCCTTGGAAACTCCCTTTTATGGAGCGTAAATGGAAGCTAGCAGGGTTTAGCAGAGCGTACGAGTGCACCTGTGTGTGTATGTGCGTGTGCGCGCACGACTCAGGCTGGATGAGTGTATTTTCACTGTGTTGCGGTTTACAGCTTTAATGTAAGGACCTTTTACAATGCACGACGTGCAGGATCAGAGTGAAAAAAGACGAGAGGAACATTTGTTCTTGCACCCAGCGCGCATCAACCGTCAATTGCAATTCTCAACACACGCAACACGCTTCCAGTCTTCAAAATAAGAGCGGTCTTTGTCACATTTGTCTAATTGTGTAAACAAAATAAGGGTGTCATAAAAATATTTTACATTAATAATGCGATTTTCCTTAATCACAAGCACGGGCATTACAGTTTGTTGAAGATTTTGTAGCAGTATCTGCTGAGGCTGACATCACAGTAGAAAAGTCAGCCAACCTACATCCATTTCTCAATTACCAGGCTAAATGGGCCAATGACGTACCAATGACGGCCAATGACGTACCAAATAGCACACACTCTATGTAAAAAAATCAGAATTCTAAAAGAACTCTAAAAGAATTAAAATGGATAAAACAGAATTTGGAAAAAAATAAAACGGGTTTCATAGGGCCCGAAGAGAGTTTGTTAAAAAAAAAAAAAGTCATATATTCTAAATCACACCACAAATTGATATTTAATCATGTCAAATGATTAGTCCTATCCTAAAAGTATTTTGCACGTCCATTTTTATCTTTTATTAGATGGACTTTTATTGGATCTTTTATTGGCTTAGGGACCTGACTCACAGAGGTTTGTTACAAAAGCCAAACAATATTGTTGGTCATGCTGTGTCAAAAAAAAAGTAAATTTTGTAACTAGGCCTGTCAAAATACATTTTGCTGGTAGATAATTGTGTTACAAATTACTGCCGATATTCGATAACATCAGCTATTTTTTCATGAATAATTATCATGAGCAGTGTAATGCACATTTGAACCACTAGATGGTACATAAGTATAGTGTACTATATTTCATTACTTATATAGCATAATAATGCCAGTACATTGTATCAAATGCAATAAACTTAATTACTCAAGAGTCCAGGCAATTTGTACTGTCTGCCAAACATTTCTAACATTTTCCGAAATGATGTATTTTCAACTGTATTGAATGGTTGCATTTTTTTTTGCAATGTAGCGAGTGACCATTTTGCGCTATTTGGCATGTATTTACTTTGCAGAGCAAACGCCTCAGTAAGCGTTGGCTGTCGGGACGAAGGCTCTGACGCACCTCCAGTATTTTCTTTTTTCCTAGTTAGGAAAACTGACAAGGATGGTTGTGTTTCAGGTGTGCATATAAGTTGGTCGTGTTCTCCTGCTTACTCGTCACTTCGAACAAATGCTTAAAACCGGAGTATTCCCACACTGGGGCTGTTGCGTTCGCCTTAGAAACTGTCTCTTCTGTGCCTTGATTCATGTTAGCATATGCTGTCTCACAAGGCTAATTTGGTGCTCACTAGTGGCCGCGCCTCCACAAAGGGGCTGAATGAGAGCACAGAGTTTTCACTCTCTCCGTTCATTCCACTATAGAACCAATGCGCACAGACAGATGCAGAGTGAACCCTCTTGTCATCCAGCCTGTGCGGCACAGAGAGATGAGCAGATAGAACACACACGCATACATGCACATGTCGATTTATTGACGGCTCTTTATTATCGGCCTGTTTTTTTTTAAGCGTTCAATTAATTGACTTATTATTATTATTACGTATTATTGTGACAGACCTATTTGTAGCAAGAGCGTATGATAAAAAAACAATTTAAAAAAATGGATCGGCAAGACTATAAAATAATCGTATCGGAAGCCAAAAAATTTGGATCAGGACATCCCCAGGAAATATTGAGCAACCTTAACGACAAACAGAAGGAAATTCATTTTAATATGTAATCTCTAAAAGCTTGTAATCTCTTTGAGGGACAGCAACAGAAGTATCAACAGTATGATGTACGGTAGGTGAGGATATCCTCAGTTGTCAGTCAGATGTCAGCTCATCAGGTGATCAAGCTGATGTCTGATTGTGAAATCTCATAAACATCCCTTTTCCCCATCATGTCTGATACTTGACTGATAACTGAGGATGTCCTACAATGTCCGCCAAACATACAACAGCTTTGCACTCACATTTTCCTCTAAAAGCCACATCGGACCTTCTCCACTTATCAACTATTGACACCATCATCTGTGAGAAACTAACAGAAGCAAGCCAACTAAGAATCTTCACTTGGCGTCCAACTTGGCCATTTCCTGAAGGTACACGCCGATGCTCTCACTGTCAAACACAACTAAGTAAATGTTCTTCACAGAGGAGCTGCTGGAGGACACAAAGTGGTTGGAGATGGCCTTGAGGATGAGCTGGGCTGCTGTCGGCTTTGGGAATCCATTTCTGCGGAGGACATTCATTTAAGGACAATGACTCATAGCTTGGAGGTCGATAGGCGGATCGGCGCAGCGTCTGCAGTAATGCGGTCGCTGTACTGGACCGTCGTGGTGAAGAGAGAGCTGAGCCGGAAGGCAAAGCTCTCAATTTACCGTTCGATCTATGTTCCCACCCTCACCTATGGTCATGAGCTTTGGGTCATGGCTGAAAGATCGGGATCGCGGATACAAGCGGCTGAAATGAGTTTTCTTCGTAGGGTGGCTGGACTCACCCTAAGAGATGCGGGTGAGGAGCTCGGTTATCTGGGAGGAGCTCAGAGTAGAGCCGCTGCTCCTTCACATGGAGAGGAGCCAGCTGAGGTGGCTCGGGCATCTAGTCCGGATGCCTCCCGGACGCCTCCCTGGTGAGGTGTTTCAGGCATGCCCAGCCGGGAGAAGACCAAGGACACGCTGGAGGGATTATGTCTCACAGCTGACCTGGGAACGCCTTGGTGTCCTCCCGGTGGAGCTGGAGGAGGTGGTCGGGGACTGGGAAGTCTGGGCTTCCCTACTAAGACCGCTGCCCCCGCGACCCGGACCCAGATAAGCGGAGGAAAATGGAATGGAATGGACTCACAGCTTGGATTGAATGGACGAAATTGGATGATTTGAGCTAAATACAGGCAGCCGCTCTCAGTGCTCAAGACAAATAAAAAAGAAAAAGAACGTGAGGAACATGAATACAAAAAAAGAACAGGAAGAAAAAGAAGATGAAGAGGAAGGAAGAGAAGGAGAAAAGAAAATGAGAAAGATTAAGAAAGAGAAACAGGAAGAAGAAAAAAGATGAAAAGGGAGAGACCATAAAGATGTTAAAGATGATAAAACAAGAAAAATAAGAACAAAAAGAAGAAGAACAAAATTAGGGAAAAAGAAGAAGATGAGAAAGATGAGTAAAAATAAGACCGGAAAAAGAAAAACAAAATGAATAGAAAGAATAAAAAAATAAAAACAAGCATAAGAAAAAGATTAAGAAAAAGAAAGAAGAAAAAGAAAATAAGATGGCAAAAAAAGATGCGGTTGAAGAAGACAAAGCAGATGAGGAAAACATTTTTTAAAAGCACAAAAAGAAAAAGAAGATTAAGAAAAATGAAAAGTCAGAAGAAAAACAACATAAGGTGAAGATGACAAAAAAAGAAGAAAAAGAACAAAAAGAATAAAAAATAGGAAGGACAAAAATGCGACGAAGAAGAAGAAAACCAAAAAAAACATGAAAAGAAAAAAAGACGATAAATATGACAATTGTCAATCCTGAAAGTGACAGCACTACAAAGTGACAATGTGACACTTATCAAAGTGTACTGACGGAAGCGCAGTTAATGACAGTTAATTGGTTCCAGACCCGACCGTGTTAAGTGAATTTCCGCAAAGTAGGCCTCTTATTTATTTATGAAATATTTTTGTAGTTAGGGCATAAAAAACCTGTTTCCGACCTTCTAAATACAGTTTTAACATTATTAGGGCCCTCTAGATATGAACTAACACCCCTATAGTCACCTTTACACTCCTGTTATCCAATACAGTAGACATAATAAGAGAAAATAAGCCAAGTAAGACTTGTGTGTTGCTATAAATGTGTTCCTTAGGGGAGTTGAGTGGCGGGCCAGCAGGAAGTGACGTCGGGGGAAATTGCAGCAAAAGTAGCCCGTGTTTTTATGAGGGATTGTTGTGCCTTTTGTGCTATCATTCAAACCTGCAATAAAGGCCTGTTGTTCCGCAGGTCAAGACTGGTGCTTGAGTGTCTCGCCGAACAATGCAGTAACATTACTGAAACCTAGTGGCCAGTGTAGAATACAACATATCATCACGTCTTTGAACACGTCTGAATGCCTTATACAGTCAAACTTGTCTATAGCGGCCACTGGAGGGAGACTTCAAAAGTGGCTGCTATAGACAAGTGGCCTCTATAGACAGGTTGGTGTCCAGTTTGAATGTTGACCAGTAGAGGAAAAAAAAAGAAAAAAAAGGAAAAAAATAATAATAATGTTGACCAGTAGAAGGCACTGTGTGACTGCGGATAAAAGTTGTACAGCACTACTAGGCTTGTTATTATCCACGACCCACAGAACAAAGTTGTGCTAGTAATGTCTTATGCTTGTTTTTAATATTTTACTTTTTATACGGCAGAGAGTCATTACAGCTTTCGCTCATCAGGAATTTATGGGAAGTGACGGTGGGCGTCCCGAGCAGGAGAGCTAAGCTCAGTGCTAGCTGTGAGTTTCGAGAGAGTTGGGAAGTGTGTTGATGTTGGCGTGGATGTAAAGTCCTGCAGTGTTCTCCGCTGTTAATAAAGCCATTAAAGTGCATCGGCGACATGAGTCTGTCTTTCCCCACAACAAGCGGCATTACAGTATTGACCAGTGCACATTGTCTCACACCAGGAAATAAACGGTGTCACTAGTTACAAGCATTGCCTGTACAGGTATGTAGTGGGGCTTGTTTAACCTTTGGCTGTTCTGAGCTGCTCTCTGGTGGCCACGTTCAATAAATAAAGTTGGCAGAAGCAACAGGAGAAGTTTCCTTCTTTGCTGGAGCTGAATAACACTGACAAGTTAACAGACTAGTAGGGAACGGAAAAGAAGACGGCTTTTTTTGTGTCGAATACAGAAGATGAGGACTTTGATGGATTTGTGGATGAGGATTGATCAAAAATAACGTGAGTACATTCTAAAATACTTCAATTAAGTACAACCGAACTCAGTTTTGCTCCCGCTGCCTTTTTAACATGCAGTATTGTATTGTAGCGTCGCTGGGAGCACATCCTGTTCCCAGCCTACTTTGCGGTAATGTTTTGGTGCAAATGCTCCTAAAGTTACATGTTTGACCAGGAAATAGCAAGCTCAAAAGAAGACGGCTTTTTTATGTGGAACAACTGACAGTTAGTGTGGATCTTGTGAATGATTGTGACTGAGCTAGGACTCAGAAATTAAAGTCTACACACGACGGCTTCATTGATTGAAAAACAAAACTTTTCGTGCATGAAGCTTCTACTTGAGTTGGTAATTTGGCCGCTGCATGCAGTCAGATATTGACCAAGGGAGACAAAATGGGTGGCCGCTGGCCGCGTTAGACAGGTGACTGCTATACACAGGGTCTATAACATGTAAATTTGCTGCGGGGGATTTTTTCAGTGGCCGCTATAGGCAGGTGGCCGTTCTATAAAGGTGGCCGCTAAGACAGGTTTGACTGTATTTGTATTTGTCTTTATTTAGCGATTGTTATGCTTGAAAATGCTTAATTTAGGCAAAACAATACATAGAATTGACTTCATTATGTATATATCTTTAACAAATAATAGGCCGTATTCAGTCACAAAACAGCATGACTTATTAGTTCATATACTTTGGAAAAAACGTGATAGAGTGAAGCCACGAAATTCGAACTGCCAAGTGGCGAGGGATGACTGTATTCCATTTGACACGCGTCTGCTCTTCAGGCAGCGTGTGAAATGTTAGAGCCACCTGTCTTTCACACAGCCACTGTCCTTTTAAGTGGCTGACCAATCAGATGCACACGTTGGAAGTGTGTCAAAGTGGGCGTGTCCTCACCGTCCAGCAGGAAGAGATGGGAAAGCCACCGACTTGAACTTCTTCTCCTCCGCAGCTGAGAGGCAGTTCTCCACCAACTTTTCCAGCTGCTCCTCGCACTTCTCTGACCCCCACTGAGGAACGTTACAATGGATAACGAAGCGGGCCGTCATTCCGCTGGCTGGGCTCATTGCCGCTGTGGTGATGGTTGGGTGGGGGGGAATGGGGCACAAGTTATAATATGAATAATGCAGTAATTCATGACAGCGGACACCTTACACAACAGAAATACCTCAGTAAGGCTGCATATTACATTACATATACTTGTATGGCTCTTCTCCTTCAATACAGTGTTCCCTCGTTTATAGCGAGGGATAAGTTCCCAAAATAGCCCGCAATCAGGGAAATCCGCAATTATTATATATGTTTTAAGGCCGTAAAACCCCTCACCATACACTTTTCTCAGACAGACATTAAACACTCTCAAAAAAGTTCAAACCTTCATTTGAATTTTATGATCAAAGTTAATGATCAAAACAAGAAATTATTAAGTCACTCACGCATATTTCACTCCTGTGACTGTGCCTTGTTTGTACTGAAGCATTTTTATATCCTTGCTAAAACATAATGATGACCCAGGAGACCTGGAAGAAGCACAAAAAAAAATCTGCGAATCCGCGAAAAGTGAACCGTGACAGAGCGAGGGAACACTGTGTACTCTAACATGAGCGAGTAGGCAAAGAGAAGATGGTTCTGGACAATCAATACCTGACGCTACATCCAAAAGTCCCTGGGCTTTTCTTAGCTCCTTAACTCCCTCCAGGAATTCTTGGCCTCCAGCCTTCTCCAGAGCACTGCCTGCAAACAACACAGTACCAGCAGCTGAGCAGAGCAGTGTGGAGAGGGCGAACAGATCTGCTCCTCACCAACGCCGTCTTTGAGGTCCATCTCTGCATTGGTTGGGTTAATTATGGCCTCCACCTTGATTGTTCCAATTTTGCCAATTTCAGTCACTGTGAGACAAAGCTGTGGTTCCCCACCATCACCAGCCCCAATATGAGTGTCACTTTGTGCAAAGGTTCAAACCATACGTGGTCTTCAGAATAGTACCTTCTGACCAAGGAACAGGCTCTTTGCTGAGAGGATGGTGAAGCCATCTCCGGGACCATCATCCACTGTGGAGTTTGGTACAGATTCTTTGTCATTGTCTGTGCTCTTTACCACATGGAGAGAAAAGGTAAAATGCACCTGCATTTAAATAATATGAACAGCTTCATGGAAAGAACGACAAAGCGCTGAGTAATAGTCTTGCAAAGTCATACATTTTGGCAGAGAAGGCTGTAGGATAAGCACACACTCAGCTGACCAACCTTTGGCTTTCGCCCTCGTTTTCCCTTGACCTTTTTGGGGGATTTGATGGGTTTGGTCCTCTTGGAATGTAATTCCTGCTTCTCTGGGACGGATGACTGGTTGTCAACTTTGGCTCGGCTGCCCCTCTTCTTGGAAAGCAGCTCTGGGTGGATGTGAGGCAGGACTCCCCCGTTTGATATGGTCACGCACCGAAGAAGCTGTCAGACAAAATACTTACAATTCGATTATGCTGGATTACGTTACACCAGTTTTGTACTAGAAATGGAGTTTATGGCTCTTTGAGGGGAGTCGGATCTTGGTGAGCCGTTCCTTTCACAGAACCCTTAAAAAAACTGGCTCATTTTTAGATTTATTAAGTTTTAAGAAGCCAGCCTGGCCTTAATTCTTGATCTGGATTCATTGTAAATATTCCACAGGGTGGCGCCATAGCGCTCTGCTTTGACCTTGACGTCACTATTTTGAATTACCCTTTGTACAAATACTGTGTGTGTGTGTGTGTGAGTGTGTAAACCATGACTTGAACACGTGTAAACATGAAGACATTTCCACACAAAAATATTGTTAATAATAAAAAACAACAAAACAACTCTGTGAGTGACTCTCCTCATTTCGACCGCTCGCTGCTGCTGCTCTCTGAGGCAGGGAGCATTCATGTGTTTCTGTGTTTTTTTGTTTTTGTTTTTAACTGGCGCACTCAAGTGAAGCACAGCGTGATGCTATTTGCATATCTAATAAGCAGCTGTGCTGCACCTCCCCATGTAGCTGGAGAAAAAAAAAAAGAACGGTTCCCATTGTTTATGTAATGAGCCGTTCAAAAGAACTGGTTTGTTCATGAATGTCACAACACTACTTTGTACTGGTTGTAATATACAGTACTATTACTAGTTACTGTCATTTAGCGCTGCAACAATTAATCGATCATTAATCGAGAACTATTTTGGTATTCAATTAATAATTTTTCTATTTAAAAATGTAAATATCCTCTGAGGCCGCATGGTGCTCGAGTGGTTAGCATGTTGGCCACACAGTCAGGAGATCTGGAGATCTGTGTGGAGTTTGCATGTTCTCCTTGTGTGTGCGTGGCTTTTCTCCGGGTACTCCGGTTTCCTCCCACATTGCGGAAGTGTTTGGAAAAATAGCATTGAGTTGGCCCACATCGCGGACTTGAACAAACAAAGTGCTTGCCACGAGCTACGTAATGTAGTAATTTTTCCAGTATCAACTACTCCTCTGGTGTTAGAAAATTAAAAGTGGCCACAGTCTTATGTATAGCACAAATTGCACAAAAATTCTTACAGGCAATATTGTATTTAATATATATTCCACTTCCATCCAGAATGGGGTGGGAGAAACTTTCTTGATTTTTTTTTTTTGTCACGTTCAAAGTTTAGGAAAAGTACCCCAACATGCTGCCTCCTCGAATGAATTATTAGGCTCCACTTATTTATGCCAGTCACCCTTTTCCCACATGAAGATGATAAAGTTCAACTAGACAGTGCTTCTGTTGCTCAAAGAATAGATTGTCACCTGGTTGAGCTCCTCATCGTTGGCCACAGCCAGCTTGATGTGTCTGGGAGTGATTCTGCCCTTCTTGTTGTCTCGTGCAGCGTTTCCTGCCAACTCCAAGATCTCAGCTGAGAGGGCAAGAAAGTGGAAACCCATTAGACACCACGTTTTTTAATGTTTCATTTTACACATGCACTAATTGAATTTACATGATCTCTTATGGGAAAATTTGATTCAGTTTGCATCTGTTTCGGTTAGAGTCGGACCTTCTGGAACGAATGAATGACGCTAACCAAGGTTCCACTTGCAGTGCCTAACCATGACGACACCTTTCAATGCACAACATCATCATCGAAACCATTTGTTCATATAATTGACAGCGAACAACTTTGTGTCTGTGTCCTTTCTTCTGCACTGTAACCGCTGCGTTGTTTACATGATGAGGCGTACAAGCGCACAGCGTGTTAGGCTTTCAGACACCAATGTAGTCATTCATTTTTATTCACATGCCGCCCCACTTTGGGAACCGAGGATATACATTTTACCTGTATTATCAGATATTAATAATAACTAGGGATGTCTGATATTGGCTTTTTTGCTGATAACCGATATGCCGATATTGTCCAACTCTCAATTTCCGATACCAATATCAGCCGATGCTGATATGTGTAACATCCACATATCTCCTGTGCTTGAATTAACACATACCTGCTTTGAAGCTAATGGATACAGCATCAGCAATTAGCTTCTCAACGTGGCTGTAAACAACACTATACAACATTGTAAAATACTTGCGATTAGGCTTCGGCTTTGACAAAGTCAGCAGAGTAGCCATTTACATTTTTTTTTTAATCATCAAAAACTCCAGGAAAGAAAATCAAGTGTCATCATTTTCATGTAGGCCAAGCACTCTTGGTGCAGCAGCATTGGTTTCCACGCCACACTACAAATTGCATGTACACAGTCATTACGAGCCAAAATTAACATATTCTCACCATCGGATTTTAATGAAATTTCATCTGCAAAAAGATATTAAGGTGAATTTATATCCTACATGCCTTTTATCTTTAGATCCGATCCATGAGTTTGAAAGGCTATAAGTTGGACTTACTTTTCAAAGCACTTGTTTGTGTCGAGGTGGTACATCACTCAGTGTAACTCTGATACAAAATTGAAGAGGAAGAAGTAATCTACCTAACAAACATGTATACGAATGAAAATAAACCCGATATCGTATGAAAAAGCAGCATTTTCACAGATGTCCCCACAGACTCTCCTAATCGAGCACACACAGTGTCAGCTTTTACCGTCGCTTACTTCCGGGGAATTGCTACATTCCTACTAGTGAGGGTAGGCAGCATAGAAATGGATGGATGGAATGGAAGGAGCAAGCTAGCTTGCTACTTACTAACACTGCAGGTACTTACAAACAATGTTTGTTTACACGCTTGAATACAGGAGCCCATAGGCCTATACACAGCACTTTGTTTATTATGGACTTCATTATAGGGAAAAAATACAGATGACGACATTGACCGATATTACATTTTTTATGCCAATATCGGACCGATAATATCAGCGGCTGATATTATTGGACATCCCTAATAATAACCGACTTATGGTACGTGAGACGTGATTTTCTGTGGAAAAAAACCTGCCTATTTGCAGAATTTTTTAACCAAAAATCCGATAATGGTCGGGGCCGCGCATGCTGAATCACAAATGTGCGGGTGCTGCCACTTGCAACTTTCTTTGGCTCCACTTTGGCCTATTTTGCAGTCATGTTCACAGGAAAAGCAGAGACTTGAGGTGAAAAACAGTATTGAAGTCAAGAAATAACTCATGCCAAACTCATGGCCGCCACGGTGTAGAAGGAGTTCAGTTTGGGGGCTTTAGGATCTCGTCTCTGCTATTTGCAGACGATGTGGTGCTGATGGTCTCATCGGGCTATGACCTTCAGCGTTTACTGGGGAAGTTGGCAGCTGAGTCGCTGTACCGGACTGTCATAGTGAAGAAAGAGCTGAGCCGGAAGGCAAAGCTCTCAATTTACCGGTTGATCTACATTCCCATCCTCACTTATGGTCATGAGCTTTGGGTCATGACCGAAAGAACAAGATCGCAGATACAAGCGGCTGAAATGAGTTTGAGATAGGGTGAGGAGCTTGGTCATCCGGGAGGGGCTCAGAGTAGAGCCACTGCTCCGTCACATGGAGAGGAGCCCGTTGAGGTGGCTCGGCATCTAGTCTGGATGCCCTCCCGGACGCCTCCCTGGTGAGTTGTTCCGGGCATGCCCAGCCGGGAGAAGACCTCGGGGAAGACCTAGGACAAGCTGGAGTGATTATGTCTCACAACTGGCCTGGGAACGCCTTGGGTTCCTCCCGGTGAAACTGGAAGAGGTAGCCGGGGGACGCGAAGTCTCGGCTTCCCAACAGAGACTGCTGCCCCTGCGATCCGGACCCGGAAAAGCGGAAGAAAATGGGATGGATGGACTCATGGCAAAACAGGAAGGTGCAACAATTACGTCTTCAATGAAGGTAAAAGTAACCTTAAAGGTTCATTTATCTCTTTCATTCATAATTTTTGGATAGATTTTGAGTAGATTTCATTTAGAGTCTGACCTTCTGGAACGGATTAATGACGCTAACCAAGGTTCCACTCGTATCTTCTTTTCATGCATCTTTCGAATATAGACATAAACACACGTACATGCACGCAGCGTGGCAAAGTGTTATATGCAAGTCAAGCATTCGATGGCGGTAAGGAGATACGGGATATAGATCCAAATAAAGGCTACTGAGGAACACAAGGTGTAAATATCACGGTACCTGCCAAGTATTCGATGACTGCTGCCATGTAGACGGGCGCCCCCATGCCAATGCGATACTTATGTGTGCCAGTGCGCAGGTACCTCATCATTCTGCCCACAGGGAAGATGACCCCCGCCCTGGCAGAGCGGGACAGCTTGGTGGCCCTCTTTTTTCCCCCTCTGGCAGACATTCTGCTCTGGAGCACAAGATGAAATAATACATTGAAGTAGTCGTGTAAAAAGACAAAGACTTTTAAGCATGAACTTTTTACATGACATTCACGATACACAGCGGAACCTGTTTTGTTCAACATCCCTCACATCAGCTGACTCGCTTGCACATTTACTTGTGACTATGGCCAGTGACGTAGGAATGTCACATATCAGCCAGTATTGGATAAATTATGATCCGATTTTTGTCATAGTCTTGCTGATCTGATCTGCTACGATCCTTTTTTAAAGTTTTTGTTACAAACATGAATTTGTGGAATTGAATATGGTTATGAAAATAGCTCTTCAAAGCATTTAAAATAACGCAACTAAAGTACTGCTGAATGTCTTTTTTATTACACAGCATGACCAACAATTTTTGGCTTTTTTAACAAATCTCTGTGAGTCAGGTCCCTAATCCAATAAAAGATCCAATAAAAGTCATTCAATAAAAGATAAAATTTGAAAAAATGGGCGTGCAAAATACTTTTAGGGTAGCACTAATCATTTGACGTGGTTATAGATCAATTTGTGGTGTGATTTAGAATATATGACCTTTAATTTTTTTTTTCTTCGGCGCAATAGCTAATTTATGGACGGTCCCTAGTATAAACAACCAGCAGTTAGAACAGCACTTCCTGTGTGGCGGATCCAGAAATTTTTCATTGGAGTGGCCAAGGCGAAACCATTACTCACATAGGGGTGACAATAAGTTGATAGCTGAAATGTCTAGATGGCCAGTGCTCCGCCACTGCGAGCTGCGAGCTCCCTGCACCATGACACAGCGGCCCAAGCACAGTGAGGGAAACTACCGCTGTAGCTACCGAGCCCAAAATCCGACGGCCAACGTGAAAATAATTTCACCACGGTACCCGGCAGCCATGTCTCCATGGTAGTGTTGCGTTTTCCTCTTCTTGCGGATGGCGGGAAACAAGTGGCAACCGGCTTTGAGGCACATTACCGCACCTACCGTGTTGGAGTGGCCAGTGTGGGTTACCAGTGTAACCCGTGTGCTTCACACTGCCCGTGGGAGACAAGAGTTCTGATCGTTCGGCCAAAAGCACGGACTGTCCACCGCAGGATTTCATGCATTATCTCCGGGCTCCTGGAATCTCGGACCCCGCCACACTTCCCCCACCCCCGGTGGATCATCGCTGGGCATGCTTCCAGGTGAAACACCTCGCCGTTTTAGTGCTGCTCTGGAGGTCAGGAGAACCGGGGTAGAAAGGGTCCAGGACACCTCGCATATCTGCCTTTGAGCCATCATGGGGCAGCAGGAGCAGGGAGGCAGGCCAAGATGAGCGGAGCTCCGGGCGGATGCAGGCATGTGTCAACAACGCGATCGCGTCACAAGTTCCAATACGTGGTGCAGACTTTCCCCCTCTTTTACATGTTACTTTTCCAGTTTGCCTTCTTTCAACAGAGCAAGCATACAGTTCGAACAGAACACTACCTACAATCGCAGTGCTAACACAAAATAACAGCACAACATGTAACAGGTCAGTAAACACACACAGGGCAACTACTACTATGGGGAATAATGTTGCACTAAAACAGTCTCATTCTTTTTGCAGCATGTCCTCATTAGGGTCACGTGTAAGATGGAGCCTATCCCAGCTGAATGCAGCAAACTACAAACTATTCAATTATTTTTTTTGTGTCACGTTATCACCGTATCAATGTTTTATTGTTATCGTAAGCCATGTATCGCAAATCGTATCGTGATGTACCCTGAGATTCCCAGCCCTACTCCCAGCAATTGATGCGGCCCAGCCTCACCCAGACTCTACCTCCAGTGGCCCCCAGTGAAATTGAGTTTGAGACCCCTGATTTAGATGAAGCGCTATGAGGACATGATGAATCTATAGTTTTGTTATGAGGCATTTCTGTCTGCATTTCACATTTTCATGAGCAATTTCCAGTTCCAACAATGTTTTAACTTTGGTTTTAGTATAAATTTTGCTTGATGGTGCTCACTGCAAACTGGAGCGTGTTCATACCGATCATACCGAGCAGTTTTTTTGCTTGTTCTTAAACTTTATTTTCTTTTATTAACACAGGGGTGCTATTTATTGGCCCCAAAAAGTCGTAAATTTGTGACTATTCTCATAAATTTATGACTTTTTTCCTCTGACATTTACGATATTATCCTCTCATTATCTTATTCTCAAAATCTCAGATTACGAATAAAGTCATAAATTTACAAGAATAGTCGCAAATTTCCGAGAATAAAGTCGTAAAGACAAAAAACTCGTATATTTATGAGAATAATTTACAAGGAGAAATATTGCGATTTATATTCCCGTAAATATACGACTTTATTCTCCAAAATTTACGATTTTTTTCCCGTAAATCTACAACTTTATTCTTGTACATTTATGACATTATTCTCGCAAATTTACGAGAATAAAGTCGTAAAGAGAAAAAAGTCAATACCGTTTCAAGAAATATTGCGACTTGTATTTCCGTAAATTAACTACTTTATCCTCCTAAATGTACAACTTTTCTTGGAAATGTACAACTTTATTGTCGTCCATTTATGACTTTATTGTCGTCCATTTATGACTTTATTCTCGTAAATTTACGAGTTTTCTCAAATTTACGAGATAATAAGTCGCAATTTTACGAGAATAAAATCGTAAATTTAGGAGAATAAAGTTGTACATTTACAAGAAAAAAATCATAAACTTACAAGAATAAAGTCTTAAAGAGAAAAAAGTCATACATTTACGAGAATAATTTATGAGGAGAAATATTGCGACTTATTCCCGTGTACATTTATGACTTTATTCTCTTTAATTTACGACTTTTCTTCTCGTAAATATATTAAATATGTCGCAATATTACGAGAATAAAGTCGTAAATTTACGAGAATAAAGTTGTACATTTACGAGAAAAAAAGTTGGAAATTTAGGAAAATAGTCATAAATTTATGAGAATAAAGTCTCAAATTTCCGAGAATAAAGTCGTAAAGAGAAAAAAGTAGTACATTTACGAGAATAATTTACGAGAAGATATACTGTGACTTATTTTCTTGTAAATTTATGACTTTATTCCCGAAAATGTATGACTTTTCCTCTCGTAAATTTACGAGATAATAAGTCGCAATATTACGATAATAAAGTTGTAAATTTACGAGAATAAAGTTGTAAAGCATGATGTCTGCTTCTCAACGAGCAGCGAGTGAAGCGACAAAAGGAGAAAAAGAAATAAAGCGGCAGAATAATGTTCATTTGTAGTTCTGAACATATTTGTTCTGCTTTTCACGTTTTTTTTTAATCCACCTTTTCACAAATGCGTCAAGCCCAATCATGCACATTTGACGATGACGTCCACCATTACATTGCAGAAACTTTAACTATCACAATGCAATATAAAGACTCCAAATTAGTCCACAACTCAAGATGAAGAAGTGCCATTTAATGAATCAATCACTCCTCCGCTCGCAATACAGACAACAGAAGATAAATGGTACACCTGGCCATGTATTGAGACAGGAATGACGTACTGTCATGTAAATAAGATATTTATTTTAATAAAAGAACAATGCGTAGACCTATTATATATGATAGGTATGCTTACTTCTAGGTATAGGCAGGGGGGAAAGTTAGGACAATTTCAAATAGTAGAGATGTGGCCCAGGGCGAACCCAATAAATGTTTTATCATTAGGTCCAGAGTTCCTGGTGTCGCCTCGCCTGGGTTTTAGGTATAATTACTTCTGCACAACGACTGTAATGGATTTGGGACAGCACTGCCCTGTCAAAATGCAGTATTCAAAGTACGCAGTGAACATTGTATACTTAATGGGATTCCGTTTGAGACACAGCAGAGGGCTACGCACTCAACATTTTGAGTGAAACACCCGGGTACAGACAGTGCACTTAGCGAACTCACTTAGGCACTCAAAAGGGTAAGTACGGAAGTGCGGGAGTTGCGACACATCGCTGACTGGCGCTTCGGCGGAGGGATACAGCACTGAGTACACAGAGCCAATGGAAAACAGACGGGGCTTAGCACGTCTCGCACACGCAGCTACGCAGACACAAAAAACGAGCATTTGTGCTATTCATCTTCCACAGCAGATATTCCCGCCAGTAACAGCTCGTCTTTGTCGTACAGGATCTATTAAGATGAGTCCAGTAGGGACAAATGGTGGTTAAGTAATCGGTAAAACTGGAGCGCTGGCTGCGTGAAATCACTCCGCGCATCTCTGCTGTTATTTGAAGACAATTTTCATCAAGAAGACTCCTCAGCAAGCACACTTGTTTCGTCATGTCCAGTTCTAGTCGCTTAATGTAATAATGTCACCAGACACGAAGAGAAAAGAGTGTACCTGTTCAGTGTGGTTATTTTATCCTGTGGCGTCCAATGTTGTTCCCCTCAGCCCGTTAAACCCACAGCAAGCAGGAAGAGCGGCTGGTTGGAGGCTGGCTCGGTCCTACTGATGCTGGAAAGGACAAAAATTCACTAGCGGGCAAAAAAGTGTATGAAAACCTCCCACTTAACGCTCCCTTAACAACAACATGCCCACAGACACGATACATTATAAATAAGCACTGTGAACGTTCTTAGTATATATATATATATATTTTAAGAATCGATGCATATATCGTCTCAGGTCAATACTAGTGTGATCTCAGCTCGTTTAGTTCCGTTTTCAAAGTGTTGAATGAGAGCTTATTTTGCACTATTGCCTTTACTTTATATCATATGGGCAATAGAAGGGTATTGTGTTGTTATTTTGTTGATATTGTTACATTGTGTTGATATTTTCTTAAATTGTTCAAGTTTGTTGACGCAAACACTAGTTTTTGTTTGCCTAAAATCGTTGTCCTGGGTTTCTTATTCTAACCATGATCAACAAATTAAAAGTATTGATTAAATTACGTTACTTAAACAAAAAACTGCAAACATTTTTTTAAAACATTGTAATTTAGCATTGTGGTACCGTGGAGAGATGTTTCTGGCCTGCATTTATCTACCAAAACGCTAGGGGTCAGGGTTTTCCTGAGCCTGAGCACAGAAACAATGCTCGTTGACTACTTATTAGTTTATTTGCGTAGTCGTAGTCTAGTCATATATATATATATATATATATATAATTTTTTTTATCGATAAAAATATATTTATTGACTGGTATTGGATCGTGCACTACATGTGTGACATAAAGATGTCACTTCACCACAGTAACAGACCATAAATTCCTCATTCATAGAAAGCAATATATGCCCACATATAATTTCTATGTATTATTTTCAATTGAGTGTGAAATGTTAGCAGTCAACATGCTACATAGTCATAGACATGGACAGACACCGCATCGAGTGGGTTTGGCCACGGCTGCGATACGTCAACGTCGCCACCATATTGGATGTGTCAAGGCTGCGCTGTGCCGGTAACAAATAAATTTTAAGTTACTTCTCTCGTTTGTACATTCACACGTGCACTAATATACTTGGGAGACAGTTAGGCACCAAAACCAAAAAACAATCACATTGTTTTTGGCTGAACTGTTTTATTAGTGCGTATGTGAATGTATAAACGAGATTAATTAACTTACATTTCTTTGTAGAAAGGCGCTTTATGAAAGTATGTACATTTACTTGTATTCATTTCCAGCACGGCCTTGACACATCCATTATGACGTACGGCTCAGCGCTCGGTGTAGCGTCTATGTCTATGGTCGTAGTAAACAATGGCGACAGAAGCATCCAGATGACATAGATATCAGCGCATAACAAACGCGCCACATTTCACTGTCGATTGAAATAGTAATTAGATTACCTGTTACTGGAAAACCGCTTAAGTATCACACTGGTTGTCAAATGGTATCCTCATTTGTTGGATCCATCCGGGGTACTTTAAGGCACTCCAGGAGGTACTTGAGATATTAGAACTATATATATTTGTAAGTATTTGCTGTTTTTGTTAAAAAAAAAAAAAAATTACAGAAAAGTTACGAATTTTTATGGTCGGATAATTATAGTAGTACAGTATTGTAAAAATCCAGAAAAAGTCAATTTAAATAAAGTTCATAAATTAATTTGTTTTGGCTCTTGAGAACACGTTTTTGATATAATCCCAAATGAGGACTCTTTCAAATTGAAAGGTATTTCTCTGCTTGCCTGAGAGAGATGCCTGACTGAACGTGTATTTCGGTTCCAATGAAGCAACCACCGGTTGTCATGCTTTTGTCCACCAGAGGAGGTCAGTGCCGACCAGACTGAATGTTTGTGTCGGCGGAATCCTTCGAGGTCTACCTTTCATAGGAAATGACTCGGAGCAACGAGCGGTTCACCTCAGCTAAAATGGGTGTTGAATGTGTCATCGGTGATGTTGGGAATATCACGGACGTTGCAGACAAATTCATACATGAATCGGTTAGCACAAGGGTGTCCAAACTTTTTCCAGTGATGCCACATACTGAAAAATGAAAGTATGCAAGGGCTCACTATTCTCAGAAATGATCTATAATTCATGAAAAAAAAACGCATCTCATTTTTCTAATTACATTTTTTCCCAAATATTTCAACATTCTTCTTAATCTTTGTAAATTTTGTACTTGTATTATTAATTTATTCCCATTATTTAATTATTATTTAATTATTCCCATAATTTTTTAACTTTTAAAATTGCAACTTTCGCTACTAAACATTGCTACAAAAATGACATTATTTTTCCTCATAACATTATGGCTTTATTCTTGTAAAATGATTACTTTTTCTTGTTAGATTACAACTTTTTCTTTAAATTTATTTCACTTTATTCTTGTAAAATTACAAGAATGTTGCTGTCATTTTTTTTTTAGTTTTCTTGTTAAATGATATTTTTAAAATGTGCCGCGGATCAATAAAAAAAACAGCAGCGGGCCACAAATGGCCCCCAAGCCACACTGTGGACATCCCTGAGTTAGCATTTTGATTCATTTCCCGTTGAGAACAAAGTGCATGTATTGTATATGATGTAGAGTTGTTGGTGAGGTCATACCCTGACAATCAGTGCTTGAGTCCGTGACAATATCGGGCAAAGCTGCCTGAAATTGCTCCAGATGCCATTTGCATCAAGACAGTCTGCAGGATCCACTTTGAAAAGCTGAAGCTGCAGGATGTGTTGTTCTTGGGTCGGGGAGTTGACGTTACTACAGTAGCAGATGCTGGCCTCTTCAAAGCAAATGGTTTCCCCAGCCTGACTGTCTCAACCTCTCAAAGGGACATTCAAGGGAAAGGGTAGGCCTCAAAGCCACAACTGGGCATGGAGAAAGCACTTGGACAACCAAAAGCAATACAAGAAATCTAACTGCCCGGCGTTTAAGGCCTGAAAAAAGGTTTTCGGCAAATCTGCAGAAGTTACCCACACTCAGAACCAGAATGGCTTTGGGATGTCACAACAAATACGCCACTTTGGTGAAACCACTGTCAGACAATATACAAACCTGTGAGTAATTGAATGTCTATTTTTAACACACGGGTCCCTCCAGACCCTCCTGCTAGCTTGCCGCTGATGTTCTCCGATTCTGGATCAACATTGCCAAAAAAACGCCATAAAACGGGGTTCGCACACAGCCTTTAGCTCCCTTAACTCGCCTGCACCAGTAGCTATACGCAAACATGCAAAACAGTGGCGTGTGCTACATAATGTGCTGTTAATAAATAGATTGGCTGTGAAAGTAAATACCTACCGACAGGATCTTATCATTGTGTTTGTCATTGTGTTGTCGCCTGTCACTCACGGAGTTGCGTTGCAAAATGGTACAGAATAAATTATGTGTTTATTTTACTTAGAGCGCAGGTTGGATTTTATTTTGTTGCGCTGTAAGGATTTGCTGTGCGCTGAGAACACAAAATCAATGCGCGTTTGCACACGCGCGCAGCTTAGAGGGAATGTTGCCGCCAAGAAGGATTCCTTATTCATAAATAGAATATTTTCGTAGTTATACCATAGAAAACCTGTTTACAACCTTCTGAATACAATTTTTAACAATATTAGAGCCCTCTAGACATGAAATAACCCCCCTATAGTCACATGTACTCTCCTATTACTCAATATAGTAGACATAATAAGAGGAAATAAGACTCATGCCTGTGTGTGTTGCTGTAAATGTGTTAGAGGAGCTGACTGGGAGGTGGACAGGGAGTGATGTCGGGGGTTCAGAGTTGAGTTTCAGCTTGTCGTGAGTTACGACCCCAACAGTAGCATGTGGCATTACTATGTCATTATTATTGTGCCTTTTGTAAGATCATTCAGACCTGCAATAAAAGCCTGTTGTTCCGACAGTCAAGTCTGGTGCTTGTGTGTCTCACCCAACATTACAGTAACATTACTGACATCTAGTGACCAGTGTAGAATACTACATATCATCACATCTTTGAATGCGTCTTCTGAATGCCTCATATTTGTATTTTACTTCATTTAGCCATTTTTATGCTTCATTCAGGCCAAAAAGAAACATTTGCTTAAATATGCATGCTTTTTTACTAATAATAATAATAACAACATGATGTATCAATGAATACATTTTTGAAGCCGCGAAATTCGGAGCACAAAGTGGCGAGGAATTACTGTATATAAACTTTACTTTTGCGTCTCACAGCTACTATGGTGCATTGAAGGACCCCCGAACAAAGTGTGAAATCTCAAAGCTTGAGGAAAAAACATGATCAGTGAAGCAAAACATGAAAAAATTGTGGGTCTTTTTTTTTTTTTTTAACAGTGATCCAGGTATTCTGTAAAATAATCTTTGTTATCATGTCTTTAGAAATGACAGGGTGAATGAGATGTGCTATCTGCAGAAAAAAAAAACGGACTATTTTTGGAGAAAAGAAAAATTTGAACCATTTGAAGGGACGTGAATGCTGAATTGCGAATGTGGAGGGATCCACTGTACCTCTTTTTAGTAAAAAAATACAATAGGCAGTATTTCCAGAATGATCCATTCACCCAAAGCATTGTTGGTTGTGACCTTGCTGGGTAGGCTTCCTATCATCCTTCTCCCAAGCCGATCTCATCAGATCAGGCGAGGAGGGAAACCCAGCCTTTCCTCCTTTTGCCGTTTATGGATGACGGTAATGACAGGTTTAGGGGTCACGGTGGTTTATTTTGGGGTCTTTGTACTGGGTTGAGTGACCCGTGGTCTGCAGGACAGGGAGAAGGTGACGGAGTTCATCCTACGTGAGGTTTTGTCTTTGGAGGAACTGGACACTTTGTACAACAATGACCACTTATCTCAGATTACACTGGTGAACGGTGACGTAGAACATTCTGACGCTTGTTATTTCCCTCCCCGATTTAGACTCTTCCCTTTTTTTTTTTAGATCCACCGCCAGCTCTGGATTTCACCAGTGGGCTTATTTGTATCGTGCTTGTATACTCACATTCACCTCATTCGCTCATGCTTTTATTTTGCGGCTTACTTTGCACTAAACAGGAAGCGGCTGTGCTCAGGTTTGAATGCTGAGTGAGTAGACGGCAGTTGTGTTGCTGAGTGATAATGATGAAGTTAATCCAACAAAACATGTCGACATGAACGGACCATTTTTCATAGAAACGACGCCTTTGGCTCTCACATTTTGATGATAAAAGCGGTTGACCGTGTGATGTCGATGTCGACTTAAGCGGGCACGTTTTAGTAGACCATGGGCCTCATTTATCTGACTAAAAGTCTGCGTAAGCAAGGAAACCCAAAATGTGCTTACGGACAAAAATATTCAGACCTAAAAAAAAAAGTGTCCAAACTACTGTCCAAATGTGCGTACACACCCCCACCCCACGTTGTACCTTCAGTTCGCCATAACTGGTCAATGCAAAGTGGCTCATGAATGCGGCATCCATATTTAATGACCCTTGATTGCATTTCGCTCGGTTCTTCTGAATCATGGCTGCTGAGAAGCTGAAGACGAAGAAGCGGAACTTTACCGAAACTGAGGTGGAAATCTTGGTTGGAGAGCTGGCCCGTAAAAACATCACCTTCGGAGGACACAGCATAGTGGCTTCATAACAAGTAGCGTCCGCTGTCAACAGCGTCAGTGGAACGGGGCGCCCCTTTCACAGAATTGAAAAAAAAAGTGGTTGGATATCAAGGCACACATTTCCATTTTTACTGTGAGTGTTTCTAAATTTTTCCCAACTGATACCACATTTTAGATGAACACAAGCTTAGCAAAAAAATGGTTTCATTTAAAGCTGGACACAATGGCTCAAAAACGGGGATGGAGTTATGTCGAAAATGATTTGCTGTAATTCCAGACCGATAGTTAAAAAATATTTAACATAAAGATGACATTAACACCATCAAAATATTAGGTACTGTCTATCATCATTCTTTTATGAGGAACTAATGTATGTTATTTCAAAGCACAACAAAAGAAAAGCCCATCATTTGTGTAAAAGGAAAGAGAAAGTTTACGCACACGGCCCTGACACTGTCCACACAAGTAAAGGCTGTGCCTGGTAAGTAAATGTTGATATTGATGACATGCTTGACATGTGATATTTTGATAAAAAGTAAAAGAAGGGAGATACGGAGCATTAAGGACATATTAGCTCTGTCTTGGAAATTTAATCCCAAGAATTATTTAACTGACAACCTGATGTTTGTTATTACTGATATAAGTAATCGAACACATAATATTATAACATGATTATAAAGTAAAATGATGAAGTATTCAAGCGTTGCGTTGTTTTTTTTAATTTATCTTCTGGTCGGGATGCTACACGCTCATGCATAATGGTGTTTATGATAAATGAGAAATCATATCCAACAGTGTCACGTCAAATAGCGACACTTTCCACAAATGTTTGAAGTCAATAACGATGTGATGTTTACATGCAATGATGGATAAAGCTGGCATCCATTGCATGTTTATTTCGAACATATGGGTTCACCTCCCCACTTAAAATGTGCGTCGCCTTTTTGCCATGTCTCCAAAATGTGCGTATGGCAACTAGAAAGGTGGCGTAGCGATGCGCGCATTCTCACGTCAAGCTGTGTTTTTATCGGTACCATACTTGGCGTGGAAAACGGTGTGCGCAACTTTTTAGCCCCTTGGACTTGATGAGTTCGTCAGCAGGCTGTCGACGTACCCCTTTCTGATATGGTTACCATTTTCTTACCTGCACTGCGTCTGCCTGCATTGACTCGTTGTTCCGTCCCAGACGCCTTTTTTCTGGGTCAAGCTGTGTCTAGTTAGTTTTCCACGGTGCCCTAATTACGTCGTTTACCACAGAATCACTTTTTGTTTCTCAGTTACGTCCTTCACACAGCATCACTTTTTGTTTCTCTCGTCGTTTTATTGACACTTTCTCCCCCTCGTTGTTCCCTCGCCACTTTGCGCTTCAAATTTGGCGGCTTTACTCTGTCACGGATGATTTAACAAATCATGCTGTTCCGTGTTTGAAAACGGCCTGTTATTAGTCATGAGAATGGCTAAATGAAGTAAAATACAAATATAAGGCATTCAGCAGACGCCTTCAAAGACACTGGGATGAGATGTAGTATTCTACACTGGTCTAGGTGTCAGTAATGTTACTGTAATGTTGGGTGAGACACACAAGCACCAGACTTGATAAGTGGAACAAAAGGCTTTGATTGCAGATTTGAATTATCTCACAACAGGCACAATAATCCCGAATAAAAATCCCTAATAAAAACAAGGGCTACTGTTGCATCCGTAACCAACGCCAAGTTAAACTCAACTCTGAACCCTCACTTCCTCTTCGCCCCCTCACTCAACTCCCCGTGCCCCAGAGCGCATTTATTTCAGCACACACGAGCACATAAGTCTTACTTATGTCTTCTATGCCTTATTCTCTCTTATGATGTCTAATATATTGACTAATAGGACTGTAAAGGTGAGTGTAGGGGTGTTATTTCATGTCTAGAGGGCTCTAATAATGTTAAAAACCGTATTTAAAAGGTCGTAAACAGGTTTTCCATGCTCTAACTACAAAAACATGTATGATACGTTGTCTCTGTCCCTGTGTCTGACAAGATGAACCTTCTACCCTAGAGCTAGAACCATCTTGACGAGGGGTGTCCAAACCTTTTCCAGCGAGGGCTACATACTGAAAAATGAAGGGATGCCAGGGCCATATTTGATATTTTGCAAATATGCTAAGAAGTTATGTATATTTTGAGAAAAAAAATGCATCTCAGCTTTGCCATATTGAAAAAGTGAAAAAGCACATTATTAGTATAAACTTTGGTCTTTGCTTTTTTCCCCCCCATTTTTGCTGTTTTTTTAATTTTCCAAAAATTTCAGCTTTCTTCTTAAATATTCTTTGTGAATTTTCTTTTTGTACTATTTTGTACTATTTTTTCAAATATTTTGACTTTTATTTCCAAGCTCATTTTCCTAAAATAACTTGATTTTGTTTTATTTCTCATAACTAATGTTTTCTTTAATTTTTAAACCTTATGCTGGTAAAAATGACATTATGTTTATTCCTGATTATTCTTGTAAGATGTGTGAGAACAACTTTTTTATTTTAATATTTTTACTATATTGTCGTAAAATAACGGCTGTTTTTCCATTTCTGTTGTCGTTTTTTTTAAAATTTCCAACAATTTCCAATTTTCCTCTTGTACATTTTATTCCTGTAATGGTGACTTTATTCCCAAACTATTTTGGCTTTATTCTCGTTACATAACTTTTTCTGCAGCTTGAATGTCCTGAAATGTAGTACTTAATTGTTTTGTTCGTTTCTTATAATATTACGACTTAAAAAAGGTCTTTTTTCCTTAATATTTCAACTTCATGCCACTAAAGTTATTTTTCTTCATAATATTACAACCTTATTCTCGTATATTTGCTGTTGTTTTAGTTTTCTTGTTAAATTATATTTTTAGAAAGTGCCGAGGGCCACAAATGGCTACCGGGACACCCCTACTTTAGACACCCCTGATCTAGACTGTTGTGGGATTTCTCAATAATCGAAAAGAAAGTGTTTGCCCCGTCCCGTGAGATACTTCTGTGTTCTTGATCCTTACAGCATGCTCTGGTCTTGCCACAAATTCCAGTCAGATGAAGACAAATGTACAGTCCAGCATGGGTTAACCCGGCTTGTGTGACAAATTCATCAGCAGCAGCAAGTGGGAGGAGCCGAGCGTCGTTTCCCAGCAGAGGAAAAAGTCATCTTCCAACCACACTCAGGTGGCACCGTTAGGAGCAGCTGGAATGTCCATCAGAATGTTTACGATATCCTCGCTCCACTTTCTCATCAATCTATAACCGTGATTTAAAAGCATTACTTCTGAATTGAAAACACCTATGGAAAATAAATCAATGGAAAATTAATTAAATTAACTAACATAATAATTATTCAAATTAATTACTAGCACAATTAGTAATTAATTAACATTTTATACACTTTTCTCAGACATTTTCTCTCCTGTCTAAACACTCTCAAAGTTCAAATTTCGTTTGAATTTGAATGATCAACCTACTAGGTTGGACACAATAAATTATTACGTGTTAAATTATTCACACGTATTTCACTCATCTGACCGTGCGTCTTTGTCCTGGCGCCGTTCGGCTGTAGCGTTTTTGTGTCCTTGTTAAAACATTTTGCTCCTGTCGTCGTATTTTCCTCCTCTTCGTCCTCCTCGAACCGAAGATTAATTTATTCCATAATTGCGCCCTAGCGCCGCAACTTCTACCTTCCTTCAGCATGCCCAGAAGTAAAACTTTTTGTGCGATGGTTAGCATCTTCCTCTGCCTTTTAGGTGCAGAATGTTTTGTCGACATTGTGGGTTTTGTCGGGGAGAAAACTTGCAACCATACAGCGTTCAGATTCACACGGTTAGCTTCTTCGTCTTCTTCTCCTTCTATTGTTTATTGGCAGTTAGCAAGCAGCTCACACGGTTTGCTAGTTTGCTAGCCATGACCACAACAGGAAATAGCAGAGAGAGAAGAGAGAGAGACAAACCAAACTCATGCTAAAGCACAGGACTACAACACTCAACTTCCCACAATGCAATTCTTCTTAAAGGGCCACGCCCGGCCTGTAACAGTGTTCATACACTGTAAAAATACATTCATACAATTTCCTGTCAGCCATTCTTCTTATGTCTCTGGACGACGTTTCGGTTATGTCGACAACCACTCATGTTAATATGAGTCAGCCAGCCTTAGTGGCGTTGACTTAAACGTGTTCCAGGAAGTGTACCATTTTGGCCTGGATACCTACTTCGGGTATTTATAGCCACCAGACGGCTGAGCGGTAGTGAAAAGGCTTTTCTGGCGCTTGTCTTTCGCAACTCAGCTCTTCTCAACGACACTTCACATCCCATGTAAGGAAAACTCATAGAAGAAAGCTCCAAACAAAGCAAATAACCAAGGAACGCAAGGTTTGAACTGCGCTCCGGTGACAAAATAGGCCCCGAGCATGGCGACAAAGCCCAAGCAACCAGTATGTCCCTGCTGCCAACTCCTGCATTCTCGCTTGGTATTTTTAGGTCTAGTATTTGCACTTGGCAATCTTTTACATACCATATGATCTATTCTCACTATTTCCTCTTCCTGTGTCCAAAGTGCAGCCCTGGGGCCATTTGTGGCCCGCTGTTGTTTTTTTTACTGACCTGCGGGGCGTTTAAAGCATGTTTTCAGGTGGTTTGGTGCAGCTGTGGTTCAGTTGTGGGCATCCATCCATCCTTCATACCGACCGTAGTACTAGGTCACTTTACCCCCCTCTGTAACTGTACTTATAGTATATAATTTTTATCTCGCTTAATGTTTACATTACAGGGTCACTTTACAGAATTATATTTTTATTTCTTGTGAAATAAGGACTTTTTATATCTTTTATACCTATTTTGTGTATCTTGCTTGCTGCTGTAACAAGCGAATTTCCCCGCTGTGGGATTAATAAAGTACAAGCTAATCTAATCTAATTAATTTGTGGCCAACCTGCTAACCACTAGACCACCGTCCCCAGTTGTGGGCAAAGTGCAGAAATGCACTCCAGTCTGAAATGCATTTTTAAGCAATTAAAGTTACTTTAACCCACTGGAAGCCAACAGAAGGTGCTAGACGGTCCGTTCAAAGTTTTGTGTAGGTTCACACCCCCTGCATGGTGAATGTGGTTTGGTGCAGCTGGGCTGCATTGGTGGGCAGCATGCTAGCAATGCTAACATGTCCATGTCAGCATGCTAACACCTAGCATGATAGTGCTAAGTGTTTATATATGAAAATAGCAAAAAATGCTAGTATGCTAACGCTAGCATCATGCTAAAACCTAGCATGATAGTGCGATGTATCGGGAGGGCTAAATGTCCCGAATGTGTTGAGAATTTTGACTTTGGAATGGTCTGAATTGGTTCAGAAATGTGGAAGTAGTTAGAAGTCTTTAGATCAAAGGCATTCTTCATTCCGAAAAATCAAGTCATGAAGAGTGTGAATTCTTGGAATGTGGAAAGTGGCACGAATGTCCCGAATTTGTTGAATGCTTTGATGTTGGAACGGTCTGAATCGGTTGAGAAATGTGTAAGTAGCTAGAACTCTTTAGATCAAAGGTATTTTGGGTTCCGGAAGAAAACATTTGGGAATTTTTTTTGCTGTGGCTAATAGCCGAATGTACTGACATGTGTTGAATGAGTTGATGTTGGAATGAGGTGAATCGGTTGAGAAATGCGGAAGTAGTAGTAGACAATAGCAGTTTTACGGAAAAGTGAATTTTGGGAAAACTCTGAATTTTGGATCACCCCCAAAATTGAATCAGTTCTTCCATATCCCATTTCCGACAATGCCTGAAAATTTCATCCAAATCCATTCAGTCCTTTTCAAGTTATTTTGAACACAGAAGGACAGTTAATCGATGCAAGAACACATCTGTCTGTGGAACTTGAGGAGAATGTTATTCATTCACGCTCTCGAAAGCGGGATGCGGTGACACCCCCAACAAATGGCCATCACTATATGTCAGCCATCTCATGAATGCAACCTGACTCCTGTGAGACCTGCTGCCTCTCTGCTGCCTGGAGAAAGATGTCTGCCAATGTTTCTGCATGCAGGATCTGCTGCGTTGAACACGCTTCTTTATCAGTGCTCTGCCTGTCACACTTTACGACTAATCACCATTCAAATTCACTCATAAATTGATGTTACAGGGGTTATAAGTACAGCTTCAAAATGCAAAAAGAAAGAAGAAATGAGGAGTGAGACAAAAATTTATTGCAAACAAGCATTGAAGTGAAATAGGCTGTTCATAAGCTGATCAAAAGTTTAAGACCACATAGCCTTTAAAAGCCAAAATCGCTGCAAAAATGTGGATTCAATGTCATTTTCTGTCAGGCATTCACACTCCTGATCTCCTGATGGCAAAGGCAAAAAGCTTTCTCTCTTTGAACACAGTCGGATTGTTGAGCTGCCTAAGCAAGGCCTCTCGCGGCGCTCCACTGCTGCTGTGGTTGGAAGCAGTAAGACAGTTGTTTGAAACCTATTCAAACATCCTGAGGGTTATGGAACAAAAAAGTCAGGTGGTAAAAAAAATGTCACTGGCTCTGAGCCGGAGGATCCATTTGGCTGTCCGTCAAGACACATCCTTGGCCCAAATGAAGGTTGTCAATGGTGCCGAGTGAAGTCCTATAATCATATGACGGCAACTGTGAGAAAAGGCTTTTAAGAACAAAAATTGTGCAGGGGCGTCAAACGGCAGATGGCTGTGTGGAGGTGTTGCAGGGGGCATCCCTCATGACTGAAGGCCCTCATCTGTGTGGTAATGACTGGCTGATCTAAATCCTATTGAGAACATTTAGGGATGGATGGCAAGGGACGTTTACAAAAATGGACATCAGTTCCAGACAGTGGATGCAGACGTTCCCACTAGCCTCCTGGAAACACTGGCATCAAGCATGGCCAAACCCATTTTTGAGCTGATTAACAATGGTGCAGTTACTCATTACTTTTTCAAAAATGTTATTTCTATTTTATGGGTTTTTATTTATTTTTTTTTTAGCCACGGTCTTAAATTTTTGACCACTTGATGAACAGCCATTTCACTTTAATGCTTGTTTGCAATAAATTGCTTTCTAAAAAAACGTTTGTTTCACTGCCATTTTTTACTTTTTGCATTTTGAAGCTCCACTTAGAACTTTTTTAAGATCCAAAAGTGCAAAATGCAAATTCTTGCAATTTTTTTTTTCCCCTGTCCTGTCCAGCCTTTAAAGCAGATAGAATTGTACATCTAAATGCCCTCAAGTGCTCAACAGATTTACTCTGCCAGGGAGAAGTGTGATATACACTTCCCCTGTTATACAGAATTTATTTGACTTAGATGCTTGTTATTAAGCAAATCTGGAGCGACCGGACCGGCGCAGGAGGCGACAGAGAAGAAGAAAAAAGAATTGCAATTTTTCAATTGGTCTTCAAATTTGATAAGGTGAGAAGCACTGTCATCCGGGAGAAACTCAGAGTGGAACCGCTGCTCCTCCGCATTTAGAGCAGCCAGATGAGGTGGCTCGGACATCTGGTCAGGATGCCTCCTGGACACCTCCCTGGGAAAGTGTTCAGGGCACGTTCAACCGGTAGGAGTCCTCACGTTGGAGACACGATGTCTCTCAACTGGCCTGGGAATGCCTTGAGAGGAGCTGGACGAAATATAGTAGGTGGGGAAAGGGAAGTCTGGACTTCCCTGTTTGGGCTGCTGCCCCCGCGACCCGACGTTGGATAGGCGGAAGAAGATGGATGGATGGAAAATTTTTACCAGGAGTGTGCATCGTAAGCCACCAGGAGGCTGTTGCGGTTATGCCACAGGGGGGGCGTTGCATGTTGGTTTGCTAGGGCAGCCACATGAGGCAGAGAAGAAGATGCATAACAGAACAAGGTTGGGTAAGACAGCCTTCCAGTACGCTGCACCCTTTCCATAGAATGACCTGCAAAATGACTTAAACTTATCTCGACTTGTTACTTTCGGAGAATTTGAGGCTATTTTGAAGGAATGTGAAATGAATGTGCTTGGCCAATGTAGCTGTTTATAAATTGTTGCCACACTTTGGATGTTGGGAATGTCCAAACTGTCACAAACTTGGTGTTATGCTGCCGTCTTGTCCAAGTCACTCTTGTAATTTGTTATCATTATATATGATTTATTATGATGTATTATTGCACTACAAATTGGAAGTGAAGCGTTCCGTATTATTTATTTATGTATTTATTCTTATTCTATTTTCTCATCTTTCTTTTCTTGCCTTGATTGTTTATTATGACTTTAGTATGACTTTTGGAGAGCTGCTCGAAACGTGAACTTCTCTTGGCGACTAATAAAGTATCTATCTATCATCTATCCTTTAATCTCAGTAAGGTTAAAAATCTAATTAAATTAAGGATGATAATGATATTATTATGACTTAAAAAAAAGAACATTTCAACCCTATTCTACTAAAAATGATTTTTTTCCCCTAATATTACCAATTTCCAAAAAAATACAACTTCATTTGTTGTTTTGTTTCTCATAATACAGAATTACGGCTTTAAAAAAGAGCGTCTTTTTTTTCCTTTAATATTTCAACTTTCCATTCCATTTTCCTCCGCATATCCACGCCCCCAGGTGACAGGGGCAGCAGTCTCAGTAGGGAAGCCCAGACTTCCCCGTCCCCGGCCACCACTTCCAGTTCCACCGGGAGGACCCCAAGGCGTTCCCAGGCCAGGCGTGAAACATAATCCCTCCAGCGTGTCCTCGGTCTGCCCCAGGGCCTTCTCCCGGCTGGTCATGCCCAGAACATCTCACCAGGGAGGCGTCCGGGAGGCATCCGGACTGGATGTGAAGGAGCAGTGGCCCCTCCCGGACGACTGAGCTCCTCACCCTGAGCTCTCTTCACGGAGGAAACTCAGCCGCTTGTATCCACGTATCCACGATCTATTTCTTTGGGTCACGACCCAAAGCTCATGACCATAGGTGAGGGTGGGAACATAGATCGAGCGGTAAATTGAGAGCTTTGCCTTCCGGCTCAGCTCTCTCTTCACCACGACGGTCCGGGACAGCGACCGCATTACTGCAGACGCTGCGCCGATCCGCCTATCGACTTCACGTTCCCTCACTCGTGAACAAGACCCCGAGATACTTGAACTCCTCCACCTGAGGCAGGACCTCAGTCCCAACCCGTGAGCTTCTCCTTTATGCAACTAAAATGACGTTATTTTTTCTGATAATATTACATTATTCTCTGAAACTTACAGCTTTTTCTTTTAACATTTAGACTTTATACTTGTAAATTACTGGTTTTCTTGTTAAATTATATTTTTAGAATGTGCTGCTGGCCAACAAAACAGCCGCGGGCCGCAAATGGCCCCAGGGCTGCACTTTGGACACCCCTGCCATAGATGTATGTACTTTCGTATATCTTTCTAATATATTGTGTTGCACAACATTCACAACTCTACTGGGGCCCAAAACCTAAATGGGCCGTCATATAAGTTCCAATATCTAAACTTTTAGCACGTTACACGTTTTGTACACGTGTTGCTTAAAACTTTCAACAGTAGCATATGCATTTCCACAGGTACTGAAGTGCTCTGTGTTCATTTTACGTATAAATATAGAAGCCATGCTTTACTATATTTACTGTTTATTGATATAAGACAAAAGACCTACCTAGTATCTGGTTGCAAATTGATGGTATCAGTTGATATTATTCACAGTGATATCAGTGTACACAGTCTAGTGGCAGAGGGAGTAAAAGGTTACTTCTCAGAACACGTGTTTCCTTCTTGGGCTGCTTGTTTATGAGTGTCAGGATGATGGACAGTCGCCATGACATCTCAAAGCGCTATTTGGTTTCAAAGGCCCTGTCAGCATGCCAGCCTCTTATGTGGGCATCCCTTTGAAGCCCATATCTGGTGTACTAGCTATCAAAACAATACCCAGTAAATATAGAACCACTGCAACACAATCACATTCTGAGTAAGGGATCCTACGCTTTATTAAGTAAATGTAAATGATATTAGAAATGTTTGAGATATTAATATGAGGTTTATTTTTTGTTGCTTTGCGGTTGCCAGCAGCTTCCGCATTTCTACAAGATTTTGGAGTACGACGGTAGGGAATCTATGTCCAGGGGTGGGCGGATTAATGCCAATATCGATAATAATGAGGGCAGTGTTGGTATTGTGTTTTTTGTTGTTATGGGCCTGCAAGCAGTCCATCCTATTCTTCCTCATACTTCCTCTTATCTTATTCTGCCCCAACTAATGCAGGGCAAACCATGCGAAGCACCCCCACACACATCATATCACCGCATAGGCCTTGGTGAGGCGACGAGCGCAAATTATATTTGGTAACAGTCTGTGTTACCATGGCAATGATAGACAAAGTTGAAAAGGGCCACTTGACTGGGTACCCACCCTTCAGGCCATAGCCTGCAAAGAACCCCAACAAATATTATATCACTGGATAGGTCTTGATGAGGCCAAGAGCCCTACTTATATTTGGTAACATTCTGTGTTACCCTGGCAACGTCATTGACAACCAAAGTTGAAAAGGGCCACTTGATTAGGAACCCACCTTTCAGGCCATAGCCTGCATATAACGTGCTAGCAAGCTGCAAGGATACAACGGCGGGCCAGATTTAAGCAACAAGAGGAACATTTCTGTAGTTTGTTCATATTATGACATTGTTGACGTAACAATGGGACACAGGAGGGCTTTTGCGTCAAAAAGCCAAAGGATTTGAATGAAATTAGTAGTTTTTGCTTCTTTTTAATCGTTTGCATGATTGACTTTATTTTTCGATTGAGTGTTATAACAATAATAATTGGAAATAATCGCATTATTTTGTTGATATTGTTACATCGTCTTACGTCGTTCTATTTATGTATTCAATTGTTTACAAATAAGTTTGTTGCTAAAAAATGTCTAAATCTCGTGTACTGTGATTTGCCCTGATTATAATCACAAGCAGCAAATTGGCAAAATCCTAAAATCATTCGATAAACTTGAACATTTTCAAGTAAATGGTATCAGTAGCAGCGTCGACAATACTGGCCCTGTGTTTACAGTAATTCCTCGCCACTTTGCTCTTTGAAATTCGCAGCTTCACTCCATCACGTTTAAAAAAAACCAAAGAATTAATAAATCCTTTGTTTCGTGGTTGAATTCGGTCCGTTATTTGTAAAAAAAAAAAATGTATATTGAAGCAAATTTGTACATATTTTTTGCCCAAGTTAAATTTGCCATAATCAGTCAAATACTAATATAAGGCCTTCAGAAGACTGACAGAAATGTAGCATTCTACACTGGTCACTAGGTGTCAATAATGTTACCGTAATGTTCAATGAGACACACAAGCACCAGACTTAATCGCCGGAACAACAGGCTTTTATTGCAGGTTTGAATGATCTCATAAAATGGGCCACAGTTGTGGCCGTAACTCACGCCAAGCTAAAACTCAACTCTGAACCCATGACATCACTTCCTGTCCATCATTCAGCTGTCCTAGGGAACACATTTACAGCAACACACACGAGTACAAGTCTTAAATGTCTTATTATCTTTTATGTCTGCTCTATTGGGTGATAGGTGTGTAAAGGTGACTAGAGGGGTGTTCTTTCATGTCTAGAGGACTCTAATAATGTTAAAAACTGTGTTTTGAAGGTTGTAAACAGATTTACCATGCTCTAGCTGCAAAAATATTCTATTGTAATATTTTTGACTAATAATAGGCCACAGTCAGCCATGCAACAGCAATCATTGGTGAGGGACAACTGTCCCCTGTAGAGGTGTTATTTCATGTCACGGGCGCTCCAATAATGTTGAAAATCGTATGTAGAAGGTCGTAAACAGGTTTTCTATGTTGTAACTACAAAAATATTCTATTTATAAATAAGGAACCCTGCTTGGCGGAAATTCACTTGACATGGTCAGGTCTGGAACCAATTACCCGCGATAAAGGAGGGATTACTGTACTTAATTTGGGATCAATCCCAACATTTTCAGGATCGCCTATCCCTAATGTTCGTTTTTCCTGAAATACAACCACCTAATTCGCTCCGACAGGCTTGACGAACACCAAAATGTTCGAAAACCAAGCAACTTTTTCCATATTAAAAAATGCTAATCTAATTTGTTTTAGACACCCCAAAATATAAACAAAGTACATTTTCCAGACAATAATTCAAATTTGACATGGAGAAAACGATGCAAAAATGATGAATGGATGGAACTTATTGTTGATGCAGGCTTCCCGTGGCCATCTTTCTGCAATCACAGAGGGTGGATGATGACTACAACACGGATACATGCATTCCAATGTCTGGCAGGAATAACACCACCACACCTGTCATCATTATGAAGTTCACCAACAAGGAACGCAAGGCGGCATTGCTGAAGCAGAGAAGCATGCTCAAAGGAACAAACGTCTCCATCAAGGAGAATCCGGCAAAACGCAATGCTGACATCACCAAGAAAATTCAAGGCCCTTGGATCTCCAACTGCAAAATTGACATCAAATTAAGTGGAAGACTTAAGTGGAAGACCAGAGGGAGTTGCTGTCAAAGACGTTGAGGAACTGGACAAATATTGATGACATCATCTTGACTGCAAGGAAATGAAAGACACAACTCATAAAGACTTGATGCAGCTGGAAGTCAACAACGATCGACAATAACCTCCACAATAACATAGATTACACCAAATTCAACAATATTAAGAAACACGCTTAATTTATTGATTATCACCAATAAACTTGCTCAGTTTATATACAGTCAAAAACTTTTTGTCTAGTATTCATATATTTATCCTCAATGTTTTTTGTTTTTTTAATTCAATGTCTCCACTTATTTCTATACTCTTAAACAAACTTTTAAGACCAGTTAAAATATTGCTTTTACCGTTTCCACTGTTGCAAAAGATTAATTATTTTCTGTAATGCCCCACTGGGGGAGAGAAATGTTTTTGTGCCCCCCGTTTTGAAATACTATTTGAGAAGCACTGCTCTAAACAGACCTTCAAAATGCAACACAAAAAAAGGGAGTAAGGCCAAACAAATTTTGACAAAGGAACAATGTGCAGGGGCGTCAAGCGGCAGATGGCTATGTGGAGGTATTACAGGGGGCATCCCTCATGACTGAAGGCCCTCGTCTGCGTGGTAATGACTGGCTTTTTCAACAGGACAAGGCTGCACTTCACCAAGGACTTCTTCCAGAGGAATAAGCTCACTCTTTTGGACCATCTTGCGTGTTCCCCTGACCTAAATCCAACTGCCAACATTTGGGGATGGATGGCAAGGGAAGTTCTCCACCTGGAGCCATATTCCCACTGGGCTCCTGGAAACACTGGCATCAAGGATGCCCAAATTAATTTTTGCAGCTAAGAATGGTGCAGCTACTCTTTACAGAGTCTTTTTTTGGATTTTTTTTTTTCTATTTTAGTTTTTCTTTTTTTTATTTTTAGGTATCTCTTTTCATCAGCTGATGAACAATCTATTTCAGTTTAATACTTTTTTGCAATAAATTGCTTACTCACAATTGCTTACTCACAAGAGTTTTACCTCACTCCAATTTCTTCTTTTTGCATTTTGAAGCTCTGCTTTGAACCTACTTAAGATCCAACAGTGCAACATGTGAATTTTTGTAAATTTTCAACTGGTTGTAAAATTTTGATCAGCAGATCTGTGAACAATGTATTCCCGTTTGATCACTTTTTATTGAATTTTAAACATTCATTCATTCATTCATTCTCTATGCCGCTTAATCATCATTAGGATCACAGGTATGCTGGAGCCTATCCCAGCTGACTTTGGGCGAGAGGCGGGATACCCCCTGGACTGGTCGCCAGCCAATCGCAGGGCACATATTCAACAAACAACCATTCACACTCCCATTGGACATTGACAACTTAGAGTCACCAATTAAGCTAACATTCATAGTTTTGGAACGTGGGAAAACGGAGTACCTGGAGAAAAGCCACACGGAGATTTGAATCCAGACCTTGTGACTGTGTGGCCAACATGCTAACTGTGTGGCCCAAAAGGAAGTACTGTCAGAAGCAGATTTGAACCCACGCCTCCAGGGGAGACTGCTCAGCCATCCTGACATGTACAAGTTCAACATAACTGCTTCTTGACGTTCTGTGTTAACACCTTCCTTCCTTCCTTCTCACACAGGACGTGGACAAAATACAAATGCCGAAATGCAAGCAAGTGAATGGTGTGAATGAATTATCATTAATAAACACGAAGAAAAGGATTCAAGGGTTAAATCAAATGAATTAAATTATCATTTGCATAATTGCAGTTGCATGTAATGTATGCTACTGTAGCTTAGCCCCCAGTCTTAGGAACATTGGGTGTATAGTTCTACTCTGTAAACAGTCCTTGCATGTCGTCAAAGTGCTCGGTTGCTAAGGCTTTAGTACCTCTTGATTTATGGATACACCTGTCCTGTCCTCCATCAGCACTACCGTCCCACAATAAAGAGACCTTGGGCTAACCTTAGCTGGAATTTCACCACAACAATCTTGGAGTCGAGAGCCTGCAACCACTTCTTCTGGTTTTGAAGACACATGAAGATATGTACCACCCGTCATTTTTATGGTAACTTTATTGTAACAGAGACAGACGGAATTGGGGGGGGGTGTAGAAAGCCTTGCTGGCAAGCACAGAGGTCAGACATTTCTTGTAGTTGCCTACCAGGGCTCACCACTTGATGCCAAAGAGCTCAGTGAGTCATTCAGGTGTTTTCATGTCAAATGCTCAGACGGGTCTGTACATGTGTCTTCTTGGGCAGGCGGCCCTTGCAGGCACTGCAGGATCCCAATCCATGACAGCAAAGTGTCTTACTAATGCTTTTCTTGCTGACTGCGCTCCCAACTCCCTCAACATCATCAAGCACAATTATCATGTTATTGTTTTCTTTGTATATTCTGTCTTTCTCTGTTCCAATAAAGCAGGAGTATCCTAACTTTTTCCACTGAGTTTGTCACACTTAAATGTTTGACGTCATCAAACAAATATAAATATCAGTCAATGACAACACAACTGAACACAAAATGCAGTTTTTAAATGAAACTTTTTGTTATTAAGGGAGTAAAAAATGCAAATCTACATGGCCCTGTGTGAAAAAGTGACTGCCCCTCCAAAGTCTTCATTTTGTGTTTCTTCAGCCATTCAGAGGTGGTCTTGCTGGTGTGTTTTGGATCATTGTCCTGCTGCAGAACCCAAGTTGGTTTCAGCTTGAGGGCGGATGGTCGGACATTCTCCTTCGAAATGTTTTGGTAGACAGCAGAATTCATGGTTCCATTTATCACAGCAAGTCTTCCAGGTCAAAACAGCGCCAGACCACTACACTACTACCACCATATTTTACTGTTGGTATGATGTTCTTTTTCTGAAATGCTGCGTTACTTTTACGCCAGATGTAATGGGACACACACCTTCCAAAAAGTTAAACTTTTGCCTCATTAGAGCACAGAGTATTTTCCCAAAGGTTTTGGGGATCATCAAGATGTTTCCTGGCAAAATTCAGACAAGCCTTAATGTTCTTTTTGTTCAGCAGTGGTTTTGGTCTCGGAACTCTGCCATGTATGCCGTTTTTGTCCAGTGTCTTTCTTATGGTGGAGTCATGAACACTGACCTTAACTGAGGCAAGTGAGACCTGCAGTTTTCTGGATGTTGTTGTGTGGTCTTTTGTGACCTCTTGGATGAGTCGTTGCGGCGCCCTTTGGGCTCATTTTGGTTGGCCGGCCACCCCTGGGAAGGTTCACCACTGTTCCATGTTTTTGCAATTTCTGGATAACGGTTCTCACTGTGGTTTGCTGGAGTCCTAAAGCTTTAGAAATGGCTTTGTAACCTTTGTAACCACTGATGGAGCTAAATTAATCTCACTTATGTTTTAACAGGGGGAAATCACTTTTTCACACAGGACCATGTGTGTAATCTCCCTTAATAATAAAAAGCTTCATTTAAAAACTGCATTTTGTGTTCAGTTGTGTTGTCATTGACTAATACTTAAATTTATTTGATGATCTGAAATATTTAAGCGTGACGAACATGCAAAAAAAACAAAGAAATCAGGAAGGGGCCAAACACGTTTTCACACCACTGTAGATATGCTAAGAAATTATATACATTTCAAAGAAAAATTGTGTGATATACAGTAGGTGAAAATGCATATTATTAGTAACAACTTCAGTCTTTGCTCTATTTTTTCCCCATTTTTGTTGTTTTTTCCCCCCAAATATTTCCATCCATCCATCCATTTTCTATCCTGCTTCTCCTCTTTAGGGTCGCGGGGGTATGCTGGAGCCTATCCCAGCTGACTTTGAGTGAGAGGCGGGGTACACCCTGGACTGGTGGCCAGCCAATGGCAGGGCACATATAGACAAACAAGCATTCACACTCACATTCATACCTATGGACAACCCCCAAATATTTACCGTAAACTTTCTTATTAAATAATCTTCGTAAATTTTCTTCTCGTCATTTTGTGACTTAATTTTCATAATATTCTAACTTTATTCCCATAATTTCCATAATTGTAAAATGAAGCACTCAGTGTAAACTATATGCATGTTCGAAATACATTCAACCATCATTGAAACTTTTTCCCCCAAACTAATTTTCCAAAAATTACAGTTTTATTGTGTTTTGGTTCTCAAAATATTACAACTTTAAAAAACAAACAAACCTATTTTTCTTTAATATTTCAACTCCATGTGACTAAAGTAAAATGAGTTTTCCTCAAGATATTCCGAGTTTATTCTTGTAAAATGGCACCTTTTCTCTCGCTAGAGTATAACTTATTTCTCTTAATATTTTCACTTCTTTCTTGTAAAATTACAGCTTGTATTTTCATTTTTGCTGTTTAAAAAAAAAAAAATCCAACTATTTCAACTTTCTTCTTGTAAATTTTCTTTGCGTAAATATGACTTTGTTGCCACTATATTTTGACTTTATTCTTATAGCATTGTAGCTTTCCCCCCCAAATTACAACTTTATTTGTCGTTTTGTTTGTTTCTCATAATATTATAAGTTTAAAAGAAAACAACGTCTTCCTTCAATATTTTAGCTTGATGGTACTACATTTTTTTCCTGAAAAGGTTTCATTATTTTGATGGAATTATGACTTGCACCTTTTTTCTCTTCATTTTTTGACTTTATTCTTGTAAAATTCCTGCTGATTGTTTTTTTTAATTTTTTTTATTTTTCTTGTTAAATAATAATATTTTTAGAATGCACTGACGGCCAAAAAAACACATCCACGGGCGACAAATTTGTTCATGTCTTTATAAGAACTGAGTTGATCTTCCTTCCAGGATCTATAACTGTAACGTCAGCATGTCACTCTAATTGACATTTCATTGTATCTCCCTCCTCACAGAGAAATGACTCCAGCAGACACACGCCAGGGCTGTAGAAAGCTTTGCGTGCTCCTAAGAAGGGAGCTCAGTGGTCACAGATGTTGTAAGCATTCACCGCGGCCACGGCGGTTGGGATGAATGCTTACAGATGACTCATTTGTGCCACTGTTCTCGGGAGAGCCGGAGTTTTGCTAGACTTATCTTACTCTGGATGCTTTTGTCATCTTGTCATCCTATGCAGCAGCTCCCGCTACGAGGAACCCAGCCTACCCTTAGCGACCTTTGCAAAAACCGCGTCAGTGAGGAAGTCATTAAATTGAATAATGAAAAAAACAGTCCCTGGGGCTGACCTGCAAGAGAGGAAACAAATGTGATAGCCTCTTTTTTCTTCTTCCTGTGGGCTTTTCCCTTATTTCTACTCCTCACCCTCACTCCACACCAAAACAACCAAGCACAACCCAAGTCATGACTCCATCACACCTTGGCATCCCTTCCACTGCTCATGCTTAAAGTGATATGCTCACTTTTCTTTTCCAAATTGAATGTAAGGTATTGTCAAACCGGATACAAGCCAAATGTAGCACTGAAAATAATGACATGGATGGTGAAAGGCCTTCATGCAGTGGCCCAGTGTAACGGAGGGGTGAATTCCAAATTTCAAAAGAGGATCAGAGACCCAACATCAAGGTAAAAACACAACGCTAAATGTCAGTAAAAAAAACATGTGAATTTGGAAGAACTCATTCATGACTCATGCGTCTTTCACGGCTTGCCGATTGGATGATTATATTGCCAAGAAAAGTCCACGTGAAGATTGGCCGTGAGGTGCGAAAGGGTTGCATGAGAAAGCCTCGTGTGTATGGCTTGAATGTGATATCCAAAACAGACCGGTCGTAAATCAAAGATCCGGACTTTTGGACATGATGTGTAAAAAAAAAAAAAAAAAAAAAAAAAAAAAAAATCTGTCTCTCTCTCGAGTTCTGCTGTCACACCTGGACTCGAAGCAATCCTAGCAGATCTTCTTCAATTCATCCTTCAGATTATTTTGGTTTGTCAAAGCCAGAAACTGACAAAATGTCAGATTGGTGTCTTTGTTGTCACATCTCTGCCATACACACATTTCATGCAAAACATTTGATATTGATGAATGAATGATGGTCTTTCCTTTTAGAAAGTTATTGCAAGTGTGAACGTCAAGTTATCAGTAATTAGTGAGACTTGAAGACGGGTAAGCTCCATGTTGAGTTGCGCATGCGTAAGTTTGTTAAACATGTTCAAAATAAACTAAGCGATTTCCATGAACGGATAAGCAAAAATGTGATGAGTTCTTAAATGGATTTCCAACGTGTGGCCGAGGGGCAATTTTGGCCAATATGACCCTCGGGATATTGAAGCACAAGATGCATTGCATCACGTCAGCGCTGTCATGTTCCGCAGGACAGGAGCGAGCACTTCCTGTCCTACGCTCGTATTTTGGCGGGCTACACTTCCGGGAGGAATCTGCAGCCGCTTTACCCCAGGTGGTTGGCAATTGACATTAGTGGGGTTTAAAAGCCCAGCACCGCCTCTCATCTTCCACGGCCCGTTTCTGTTGCGCTTCTCTGGCCGTAACCATTGCCTTTTGAGCGGCGGATGCGGCTGACCCCTTCTTCTGTGTCTTTGGCCTCTTGGAGACGAAATGTTGTCAATCGTCCGTCAGCTTGGCTTGACTGCAGAAATCAGTGCACACAACGTGCGTGGTAAGTGCGGAGCACGTGAGTTGATGATGATAGATACTTTATTTATCTGCAAAAGAAATTTCCACACGGAATCGCTTACAAATAAAACAAACCAAGCAAAATAGTAGCGTTAGGAAAAATAAGAAAATAGAATAAGAATAAGTAAATAAATACTTTCACACTTTGAATGCGTTTTCCAAAATGCCTTGTATTTTGTATTTTACTTCATTTAGCCATTTTAATGCTTGAAAATGCTTCATTTCGGCAAAAAATACATGACATTTGCTTAAATATGCATATTTGTTGACGAATAGGCCATATTCAACCACAAAAGCATGATTTACAACAGCAAAAATGGAAAAAACAGCAGTAATTTCACAAAAATGAAGTCAAACTATTAAGAGAAAAACACTGCAATCCAACAAGAAGGAGTAATAATGTCACTATATTATGAGGAAAAATAATGTCATTTTAGTAGCATACAGTTTACATATTAAAGAAATCAACTTTTTTTCAAGTTGTAATATGAGAAACAAACAAAACAACAAATAAAGTTGTAACTTTTTGGGAAATTTGTTTGGGGAACAAGTCTTACGAGTCAAAAGTCTAAATATCATGGGAAAAAAAAAATTGTTGGAAAATTGAAAAAAAGCAAACAGTATAAATCGAAAGAAACGGCTATAATTTTACCAGAATAAAGTCAAAATATTAAGAGACAAAAGTCATATTCTAACGATGAAAAAAGATTGTAAGTTTGCAAAACAAAATCTGCAATATTATGAAAAAAAAAGATCTTTTAAGACACATGAGGATGAAATATTAAAGAAAAAGTCGTAATAAAGCCTTTTGAAATTCGTAATATGAGAATAAAACATAATAAAGTTGTCATTTTTGGAAAATTACATCGAGGAAAAGGTGATCTTACGGGAATAAAATCGAAATATTATGGGAATAAAGTCATAATCACGAGAAGAAGCTTGACCAGAAAGTTGAAGTAGTTGGAAAAAAACAGCAGAAATGTAAAAAACAGCTGTCATTTTATGAGAATAAAATCTAAATATTAAGAGAAAAACGTCGTATTTTAAGAAAAGTTGCCATTTTTAAAAAATAAGGTTGGGGAAAAAATGATAACATTATGGGAATGAAGTTCTAATTTCCGAAGATTATTTAAGAAGAAAGTTGAAATATTTGTAAAATAAAAATTAATATCATTTCCGACTTACACAAAAAATAGACTTACAATCCGTTTTAGGAACGGAACTCATTTGTGCAAACGATCAACAACAAGGAGCTAGTGACAAGCCCGGATACGAGGACGAGAAAACAGACCGGTGTTTTCCTGCCGCTGCCGCTTGGCTGATAAAGGCCTGATTGCTAAACCGCAATCAGATGCAGGCAGGTGGCTCCGCCCCAGGAAGACCAAGCAAGCACTGAAAAGCGAGCGCAGAGCGGCGGCAGAAAGACGAGCACAGGTGTGGTAAAACTGACTCATGACTCCATTTTAAGTTACGAGGCTGCGTGATGACTTCAGTGAGTTTAAACAGACAACTTTCTATGTTCTTTTCCCATCAGCCAACATGCATTTCATCCATTTTACAACCAAGAGCAAGTGTGTCACATGCTGTCACCCTCGCAGAGGGATCCTGATCCTCCACAACAGCTGCAGTCCGTTTTTTTGCGAGCGGACCCACAACAACCAAGGCAGGACGCTGACATCAGCTCCTCGTAAAAGCACCAGCATTTGTATTGTAAATAAGGCGGCAGGTGTTCTATAAAAGGAGTCAGCGTATGACTCCGACATGTGTCCCTCACGTGGGAAAGAAAGGTGCTTCACCTCAGGTGGGGGACTTGTCAACACAATGCAACGTTAGTGTTGGTGGCTGTAAAACACTCTAGCACTTCTTTGTTGATTAACCTGCACGAACGACACTCACTTGTTGAACTGTTAGGAAGTAATGGCAATCGGTCATATTGACACGCGCTTGATATTGGCTTTCTTATCGCAGGTAATTGGTTCCAGACTCGACCGTGATAAGAGAATTTCCACAAAATAGGATTCCTTAATTATAAATGGAATATTTTCACAGTTAGAGCATAGAAAACCTGTTTACGACCTTTTAAATACAATTTCTTACCATTATTAGAGCCCCCTGGACGAGGAAAGACAGCCCTGTAGGGCAGCGATCCCCAACCCCCGGGCCGCACAGAAAGAAAAAATAATTTCTATGATGTTTTATTTTGAAAAGTGGCCGGATTCTCTGTGTTACATCCGTCTCACTTGACGCATGTCCATTGTGCGTGTGCTAACTTTCTCTCGCCGCACAGATAGACTACTACTGTATTTTTAGCATTTTTCTTTCACCTCATATTTGGTGTCAAATGCTGATACTATGTGGGAATGCATAAAGGGAAGTTTCGATGACTTATTGAGTGCTAATGTGCACATTTGTCTCAAGTTAATTCATGCTAGCACACTGCTCCACCGCACCACAAGGATGCAGAATACAATGCACATTCATAAAAATGCAAAATTGCACTTTAAAGAATCTGCGAAACAGCGAATTTGCGAAAAGTGAACCGCAATGTAACGAGGGAAAACTCCAATCCAATCCAATCCACTTTATTTATATAGGACATTTTATAAACACTGTTTCCGAAGTGCTGCACAGACTAGTAAAACCATCAATAATAAGTAAAAGTACAAACTAAAAGATCAAATAAAAACAAAGACACTTAGAACAGTAAAATATTTGAAACAAGAAGTAAAAATAATAACACCAATAAATACAAGAAGTAGGTAAAATAAAATAAAAAAATGAAAACAAATAAATAGGCTCCAGCATACCCGCGACCCTAGTGAGGATAAGCGGCATAGAAGGTGAATGAAAACCAATTAAAACTAAAAAAGAATAAAAAGACACAGAGGACCACACGACTCACGCAGAGTTAAAAGCCAGAGAATAAACGTGGGTTTTAAGACCAGACTTAAAGCTTTCAATTGTTGGGGCCGTTTTCACATGAGGGGGGAGAGTGTTCCACAGCTTTGGGCCAACTACGAAAAAGGCCCGGTCTCCCCTGGTCTTAAGTCTGGTCTTCGGCACCACCAGTTGGAGCTGGCCTTCGGACCTCAATGTGCGCTCTGCAGTGTAAATTTGAATGAGGTCCGAGATGTACTGAGGGGCCAGTCCATTCAATGCCTTAAAAACAAACAATAAAATCTTAAAATCAATTGCAAAACGCACAGGCAACCAGTGCAGGGAGGCTAGGATTGGGGTAATATGCTCCCTCTTTTTGGTTGCTGTTCAAAGCCGTGCAGCAGAGTTCTGAACTAACTGTCAACGAGAGAGTCATTTGTGGCTTGTACTGTATTTCATATTTCCAGGGCTCTAATAATTTGTAGAAGGTCATAAACAAGTTTTCTATTCTCTAACTAAAACACTATTCCATATATTAATATTGAATCCTACTTCAGGGAAATTCACTCATCGCAGTCGGGTCTGGAACCAATTAACTGCGATAAACGAGGGATTACTGTATTGAAAGACAATTCTCCCATTCCGTGCAAAAGTGATACTTTTTTGACTTTGTAATTTGTCCTGCGGCTCCCACTCGGTTTCCAAACTTTACACTGAAGCATGACTTCCGGTTGAGTGGATGCTGGCACGACTCCCTGCTCACCGGAAACATGAGCCTACCTGTCACACCACCTGGCATACGACCCGACTTCCTCCATCATCGCTCATAATGTGGAAAAGCAAGATCTTCATCTGTTCTGCACCAGCCTGGCTTGTCCTACTACTCTCACACCACCCCGTGACTGGTCTACTTCTCTCCCACCCTGCCGGTGAGACATCTCGCCAGAATTTTCTTCAAGCAATACAATCCCTTTGGTCCACCACTCTCTGCTCTCCCAGAAATTGTGCTCGGGCTGCCCAGTCGGTTGGCCCAAACTACTATAATGACGACACTCCTGTCAACTTCAGTTTGCTTAACATTCGCTCACTCATGAGCAAGGGACATCTTATCCAGGGCCTCCTCATTGACCACAATTTTGACTTCTTTTGTCTGACTGAAACCTGGCAAGTTCCTCATGACTCCACTCCTCTGGGGTTTACACTCGCACGCATTTTGCCTCCGCATTGTCCCGCAATTTTCCGTGGCAATGCGTGTCATTTATTTATTTATGGCACGCCTGAAAAGCGTGAAGACTAGTTGGTTTACGCATAAATGATGCAATTGGCATGCAATTTGTTGCTCCTGCATGACTTATTTAGACCTTGTCAAGTACGGTTTACATCAAGTGTATGACAACAGTACGCACGACGCGCATTGCCCCCGCATGGGTATGCATTGTCACCACCACTACCCGCATCCGTGAAGCAGTCATGGCATTAATTGGTCCCGCGTAGCGCCACGCAACAGGAGGCCTCACCCCAGCTTCATTAATTCCTCTATTTGCAAGACACCTACAAGATGATGAAGCAGCTCTCATTGCAGAAAAGAAACTTAAATCGATATTGTCATGCAGCTGCAGAAAGCGCAGGAAGAAGGCATAAACTAGAAAAAAGGAGGCACAGACAGTGTGGGTGAGAGAATTGCTGACTGAAAGACATCACTTTGGGCATTATGATCAGCTATTGGTCCAATGAGGTTCACTTGGTCTAAACAGTTCTTTTCACAAAGCAGAGTTGGATTGTTTTTTCGTACCTGACAGTCAACTGCCCACTTGCAGTATTCCTCACAGCGTGCCCATGCGGCCATAAACCGGGATGCGAGGGGGCCTTTGCACTCTCTCACACCTGGGATGTGGTCCGAAAGAAGTCGGACGGCGGATGGCGCTGTCGCCATGCCTTCACTGGCAGGAAGACAGCGATTTGTATAAATAAGTATAATTCAGCTGACACGTCACAGGAAGACTGAAAGTGGGCAGTCGAAACTGTCAGGTACGAAAAAACTAGCCAACTCTGGTCTGTAAAAAGAACTGTTTAGAACGATTAGTTATGGACAGAAATTCACAAGGAAGAGCCAAGAAGCTGCAGAAATGACTTGACAAATCCCCCCGACTTGCTCCAAGAGGTGGTGGACAAGTTAACCCATTCATGTGAAAGAGACACGACGAAGAGATACGCATTGTTAGGCATAGTTTGCGGTGCGTTCAACGTTACGTTCATGACTAGTTCACGGAAATTATGCCTGCCACAACATTTTCTTTGCGCACTGGCCCTGCACATACTGTACGTCACACCTGTTTCCGTCCGAAGCGCGAGGTGGCGAGGGATGATTTTCAAGAGATTTGCAGAGAAAACACAAGGCGGAACCAGAAGGGGGTAACAAAATCAAAGACAGGCGTGTGACACATTTAAAAACATCACGGATTTCACAAACTGTGCTGGACGGAGTTCATAGTTCACAGGAAAAGATAAACATATGACTTTCCAAAGTGGATGACTTTTCTTCTGTGACCTTACTGATTTTAGTAAAAACTGACACAATTTTGGGTTTGGGATTTTGGGTTTTACGTGACAGAGTTTTAAAGAGCATGGCCTCCACTGTGTTCTGCTTCTCTGCACAGCTGACGTCCATCAAAACAACACGGTGTGAGTGCTGGTGTTTACCTCAAATGAATGCATACTTTTTGTTCTTCCTAATAAAGCTGGTCTTCATCACAGAGTGCTGCGTGAGTCACAGCCAGCACTCTGCTAACACCGTCTGCACGCCGAATGGATCAGTGGTGACTATTTTAAAAGGCTGCCAGCTCACATGGATGTCACATGAATTAACTTTCATACATTTTTTACATCAAATATGCTAAAAGCAACCCAGTGTATTTAAATATATGCTAAGCTATCTGAACAAAACATCCACATCTTAGTTTTGTGTTAAAAGTGACAAAAAAGTAGGGTAATATCTAATAATATATTTCATTATTAATGACTTCAAATGCAGGGCAGAAACCTGAGAAGAAGCTGCTGCCAGCGCCTCTTCACGGCTTAGTGCGCAAGCCCCGCCTACCGTCTGAGCACGCTCAGTGAGTGCACTGAATTGTATCATGGCGCTCACCAGTTTGTGTTTGTCAGGATGTCACCAATAATTTAGTGTTGCAGAAAAATGTATTATACATCATGAAAGCATGGGGTGTCGAGGTAAATGAGTTCCATTGTATCCGTAAAGCCATGACCCACTGAATAGGGTTAGCATGATTAGTGCATTCTGAAACAAACTGCCTTCTCAGTGATGCCCGAAACTGCAGCTTGCAGCACATTCTAACAGGCCGCAAAGAACTGATGGCACAACAATTGGGTATCGCAAAAACTGTCTGAGATCTGGGAAGTCCGCACACTCCAGGCAAATAAGACCGGCCCAGTAAGCAACGAGCCAGTAAGCAACAAATCCTCTTCACCAGGCAGACAACCAGGCCACAGGATAGCAGCCAAAAGGAGTGGTCCATCCTGACACTCGGAGGTGAGTGGAACATGAGCGTTGGCTTGGACCGGCATCTCCAGTTCCCCACAAGATCACTACCACTACTCTCCGACCAGAAACTGTCCTGTGGTCAACCTCTGTGCGAGCGGTGGTGATGGCCGAACTCACCGTACCATGACAGAAAGGCATGGAAGCAGCCTACGAGAGGAAAAAGGAGAAGTACAGCGTGCTGGCCGCAGCGTGCTCAGAAGCCGGGTGGAGGACGTCCACCCATTTGGTTGAAGTCAGCTGCATAGGCTAAGCTGGAAAATCATTACAGCAATTCCTGGAGACCACATGTGTCAATGGAGGGCTAAGACATGGCAGGTTTTCTCTCCAACCAGGTGATTTAATTGATGAGCTCCTTCCCTCAAATTGAAGGAGGTGTTGATCATTAAAATCACGTGCTTTACTGACCGGTTGAAAGAAAACCTGCAGTGTCTCGACTCTCCATGGCACAAGTTTGACACCCCTGCTGAAGACCCTCGGGATCACCGTGTGCAAGCGAAGGAGTGCCTTCAAGAGGCTGGCCGAGGAGGCATAGCAGGGGAGCTTTCGAGAGGTGGCACAGAAGAAAAGACTCAAAGCGGGAAGGAGGATCATAAGGCCAGCTGCAGGGAGTGGAAGGGAAACGTCATGATTGTTGCATCGCCACCCAGGTGTTCTGCAATTGGGGAATACCTGGCCATACCACCATTTTTTTTTTTGACAAAATGAGGAAAAATTTGGAAATTTTGGGTCTTTTCCACCAGACTTTCAAACAGGAAAAGTCATCCGTCTGGGAAGGGGGGGGACGTGACGGTATAAAAACCTGACTGCCTACTGTGGTGCATGCAAAGGTCTGACTTTATCGGGGTGCAATACGCCCGTGTTGCCCGAGTGCTCCTGAGTGTACCTGAAAATACGGCAAACTATTAAATGGGGAGGCGTCCCAAGGAAAATAGTTATGAACCTGGCACCCAACCTTAATGGCCCTGGCGGAGGTGCGTCAAGCATCAATGCTGAGCAAGTAGATATTCTTGTGCTTTCAACTGTATGCAGATAACAACCTCACATCATCAACTACTTCTGATCACGTCCATGTCTGATCGTCCTTCGCTCCACCATGTGTTCCCGACAGGTGGCAGGTGTAGTGTTGCTTGGGAGTCTGCTGCTACCACCACCAATGGATGCACGGATTGAAGGGCTCAGGGAATTGTAGACGGCAATCATCAGTCATGGAATGAACTGGAAGTCGTGTCCTCAACATACGTGCCTGATCCCATTGGTAGAGAAAGGAAAATATCTGAAAAGGAAGGAAATATCTGAAAAGTGTTATGGGGGTGACTGTTTTCAATGGCCAAGGACTACTTTGGTGATCAGCGGAATTGTAGTTGAAAGGTTCCAAGTGTTTATTTTTAAGAATGGCCCACACATGACCTGCTTTGCTCTGTTTTGGAGTTACACTGTGTTGATACTGTCTCGTAGTCTTTACTGCATCCTGTTACTATTCAGGAACAATACAGTTAGTCCACAGCCCTAAGAGTCTTCTTACCGTTGCAGATTTATAGGGTGTGTGTGTTGCAGTAAGGACCGACTGGGTTACAGGCTGTGGGTACTGTCAAATAGTCGATTATTCAAAGACACATTCTAAGACACCCCTACTTAGTACCACAAATGTAAATTGCTGGGGCGGAGTCACCCCGGCTTCTTGTGGGAGATATGCGCATTTTCCATCATTTTCACCTGAATGCCGAACCAAGATTAGTTAAACATGTACCGCATGAATACAACATGAATACAACGTCCGAGATAAGACTCTTAGTTTCTGCAAACGGTAAGCTCTATGCGGTACCGTAGCTTGTGGCTTGATTACTTCATTTTGAGTTTGGTCTTATTACAACCATATGTTCTTTGACTGCCAAAGGCTTGTCTTGTACAACGTTATTCATCCACACTGCCAATCCACTGCGGTGTGCTTCCTTTGTGTGTTTTCTAAGAGAGGTAAAAGATGAAGGAGTCATTAGTTTAGAACTGTATGGACAAAGGACTATTAGCAACCACGCCAAACACTTTCTGCCTCTGAATTTAAACTCTTGAGGGGACAAGTCTCCCTGAACACCTTAAAGCCAAGCTTCTCTTCCAGCACTCACATATGATATACTAGGGTGGACCATTGCATTTGATTAACACTTCAATTCAAAGGATTCCAATGAGTTTTACTGCCATCCAGTCTGCTCGAACACAAGAAGGGAACAAAACTGGTGACTGAAGTTTTGGTAAAAGCCAGTGGGAGTAAGTAGTTAAGAATCCAAAAGTTACAAATATATTTGACGAAAAAAATAGAAAATAAAGTCTGCTCTTACAGGTTCCAAAGATGCACTGACACCAAGAACTGACATATTTTTGCTTTTTTTGTAAACCACACCACCGAAAGGATTCTCTTTCATACAGTTATTCTACTGCATTGGCTGCCTTAAAAGTGTGTAGCTAGTCTGTTTTGACATAAACCCAAGGCCTTATTAAACGCCTCACTTAGCAAATTTTATTACACTTCACTATGGGCCCAAATGAAAAAATGCTAGTCAAAGTAGTTTTTGGTTGTTTTATAAAGCCCTAGATGGTCAATGCCGGGAAAAGATGTGTCAGTTTCCTGGATTACTGTAGCTCAAGGTGCACAAACACTAGTAGCTGTCTGGGAAGGTAGCACTTTGGAGGAGGCCACGGCAATGGAAGGGCTCTGTCAAAACACAAATGCTCTCTGCAGTCATGCCTCGCCACATCGCAGTTCAAATTTCACGGCTTCACTCTATCACGGGTTTCCAGAAATATACGAATTCGTAAATCATGCTGTTTTCTGACGATATATATGCATATTGAAGCAAACTTTATGTATCTTTGCAGAAATTAAGTGTTTTTTAAGCATAAAAATGGCTAACTGAAGTAAAATACAAATGTAAGACTCTCAGAAGATGCATTCAAAGATGCTACGTAGTATTCTACAGTACACTGGTCATCAGTAAAGTTACTGTAATGTTTGGTGACTTGATCGCCGGAACGTGAATGATCTCACAATAATAGCACCCATCCATCCATCTTCTATGCCACTTATCCTCGCTAGGGTCACGTGTATGCTGGGGCCTTTGCTATTTGATTATGGAGCACTTATAGACAACCATTCACACTCACATTCATACCTATGGACTATTTAGAGTCTCCATTTAACCTAGCATGCATGTTTTTGGGAGGAAGTACCCGGAGAAAACCCACACACGCACTGGGAGAACACGCAAACTCCACATGTCCAACAGAGATTCAAACCCATATTTTGTGATGAGTTAGTTCTTGAATTCAATCGTGTCCATCACCTTGGTTACCAAACTGCTGGCACTTGCAACTTTCTTTGGCCTCATGGTGGGTTATTGAGCAGTCACACAAACGAATGAGTCACCAATACGTGGGCTGCTTTGTTTGGGCCCTGTTTTTTTGTTTGGGAACGATACAGTACGGGACAAACAGACTAGTTTGTTACGCGCATTATGCGAAATAAGTTTGTGATCCTTAATGCTAAACATGTTTTAGTAGTTGGTATTTGGTGTAGAAGGCCTTGTTGCCAAGCACAGAGGTCGCACACATCTCGGGGAGAATTTGGGCCGCTCTTCTTTACAGAGAGTCTTCAAATCCTCAAGGTTTTGAGGCTGTCACCTGGCAACTTAAACTTTTCGCCCCTCCGCAGATTTTCAATGAGATGAAGGTCCTGAGAGGACAGGACTCTTAACGTTCTTCTTCGTGAGCTACTTCTTTGTTGCAGTATGTTTTGGATCATTGTCATGATGCTTCAGTGTTCCTTCTGAGGCCAGGAGGTTCTCATTCAAGAGTCTATGGCACATGGACCTGTTCACTGGCCCCTCAGAGCAGTGAAGTCTTCCTGTACCCTAAACAAAGAAACATCCCCAAAGCTTTGTCATTTGACAGTAGGGTGGACTCATATTCACCATTTTTTCTCTGCTGAGGCCACTTGATGCATGCAAAGAGCTCCATTTTGAGAGCACATCACATTCTCCCAAGCCTTGGTTGAGTCATTCAGGTGTTTTCATGTCAGACGTTCAGACGGGTGTGTACATGTACATCTGTGTCTTCTCAAGCAGGGCGACCTTGCAGTCACTGCAGGATCTCAGTTCATTACAGCAATGCTTATGAACGCTTTTCCTGCTGTTGGCGCTCCCAACTCTCTTGACATGATCGACCAGCTCCTCCCTTGGTATTGTTGGCTGCTCCCTCACCTTTCTCACAGTCATCCTTACCCCACGAGGTGCAATATTGCATGGAGCTCCAGAGTGAGGGTGAATCAAATATTTACTTCCCTCAAATAATGATGACGCAACTCTCCACTAATGCAGTTCCCTTCAGAGCAGTTTTAAGCCATAAAAATGGCCCCGAGGTGGCAGAAGTGCATTTGATAAGAGCTCGGCAGGGATCGCATGAACGGAAAAATTACACATGACAGCAAGGAGGAAGTGAGAGAGCGTGGAGGAGTGTAGCGTACAAAAGGTTACGCACTGTAGGCAATTTTTTACGCGTGCACACACACACACGTGCACACACATAGCTTAGTTCCAAATGTGTAGTTCATGGTGTTATATTTGTAAATTGTAATTTTGAGGTAACAAAGAAATATTGTTTATTTTTTTTGTGTTTATGTTGGTATAGTTGTTTAGATATTTGAGCGGTCACAAAATTAAAAAAAATATTTGCGTTAAAGTGAAATTTTATGCTTGAAATGTATCTTTTCACAAAAAGCTGGTTTTCTCCCTTTTCTTGTCGGGAACTGATATTTTCCTAAAACTTGCCTATGTTCTCCTGCTGATTAGTAAAGAACGCAAAAAGGTACAAACCTTTTTTCTGATGAAAGAGGGGAGTCTAATGTTTCTTTTGGTAGGTTCCATGTTTATATAACCATAGGACACAATATTCTGTGTGCCTTGAAAGATCATTCAAAATCTTCTAAAATGGCCTATACTAAAGGGGTTGTCTTTTGAAAAATGGCTGGGATTGAATGAGTTAATGTTATTTTATGGGGATTTAACAACAAAAAAATTACAATAAACCTACCATAAAAATGAACAAGTCCTATTTTTGTAAAGAGGTAACCTTCAATAATCAAAATACTTATTTTGATGCAGTCGCTAGATCACGATGGCTTTTATCCACATCCTTGCTATTTGAGAAGTGTTTGGTTGCTGTAACAATGTGACTGGTACACGGCATTGTTGGTGCAGACGCTGGTGTGGTCAGAAGTCATATTTGACATACTTTGAAGTTTACAAGAGCAAAGCCGCTGACAGTCAGGCAGCAGAAAGAAATGAGTTCACAAAAATAGAACACAGACCGATAGAATCACTACAGCGCATTAGCGCTAATGTTTTCCCCATGTGCTTAAAACAATTTAGAACTTTACCTTGAGAACGACAACCGAGTGTGCTCAAAGTTCAGTTACCAGGTTTCATCGACTTCTAAGTAAACCAGGGGTGTCCAAAGTGCGGCCTGCGGCACAGTCTAAAACTATAATTGAACAAGAAAACTAAACAAAACAACTCCTCTAAAAAGCTGCAGTAATTTCAGAATATCATATTGTAATACAACGAGAAAAAAATATTTTAGTAGCACAAAGTTGATATATTAAAGCAAACATTTCTTGAGGTCGTATTATTATGGGAAACAAACTAGAGTCCCTTGATAGAGAGAGTTACGACAACTGAGATTACGCCGCCATGTTGGGGCCAATTCAAGCGTGCGCAGTAAAAAGGGACTCTAGAAGTTGAAAGCATGTTCTTTCTTCACTTCAGATTATTCAGGATTAGAGCTAGTCTATTTAGACCAGTATTACATCTAGTACTAGTACTAGTAGGCTAATAATTTCATTTTCAGAATAATTCATTGGCATTGCTTAATTAAGCCTTATTATTATGATCTGAAAAAGTGACTGTTGATTAATTTAGATGTATCAGCATCACAAAGGGTGAAATATTTATTATTCAATTGTTAAATATTTTTGTATTTTATGTCACTTTTTGCAATCATAAGCAATCCTTGTAATTTGTATTTGTGGAATTCACATTAAACAGAAATTCACAACACCAAATACAACACATGGACCGAACAGTCTCAGTTGACCTACCTCGCACAGCTTTGAAGACGAGTTCGGCTTCCAGCCCAATTTTATTTATTTTATTTTATTCTCCCAAATTGTCCGTCTGTTGATATCTGAAGGGAATCCGTACAGCTTGAAACCCTTGTTGTGTCTATTTGTGCATCCAAATGCACAACAACCCGGCATTTTTGATGAATAAACAACAACACAGCCAAGAATATTGTTGTATTCTGTTGTATAAAAGCGAACGCAAAACGCGAATTTGGCCCCAAGATGGCTCCACGAGTTACGTCACCGTATTTTTCCGACTCGTCATGTCGTAACTCTCTCTATGAAGGGACTCTAAAACAAACTAAACAATGAATAAATGGAATGTTTGGAAAATTAGGTTGGCGGAACAAGTAATAATGTTACGAGAATAAAGTCAAATATTATGGGAATAAAGTCGTCGTTACCAGAAGAAAATAAAAAAAAAACAACAACAGCAGAAATGGAAAAAATAGCTGTCATTTTACAAGAAGAAAGCCAAAATATTAAGAGAAAAAGTTGTACGCTAACGAGAAAAGAAGTTGCAATTTTGCAAGTATATACTGTATAATAATGTCAGCAGCATAGAGTTGAAATATTAAAGAAAAAAGACTATTTTTTAAAAAAGTTGTAATATTAAAAACAAACAAAACAAAATAAAGTTGTAATTTTTGGAAAATTAGGTTGGGGTAAAAATTATAATGTTATGGGAATAAAGTCATAATAATAGAAGAATATTGATAAGAAAGCTGAACATTTCAAAAACAACAGCAGAAACGGAAAAAAAAGCTGTAATTTTACGAGAATAAAGTCAAAATATCAAGAGAAAAAAGTCGTAAAAAAGAATAAACTCATAACATTAAAAGGAAGAATGATGCCATTTCAGCAGCAAAGAGCTTAAATATTAAAGAAAAAATAAATTAGTATTTGAAAAGCTGTAATATAAAAAACAAAACAAAATGTAAGTTGTAATTTTTGAAAAATTAGGTTGGGGAAAAACTTATATTATGGGAATAAAATCTAAATCTTATTTGAATAAAGTCATAATATTGCAAGAAGAACATTTACAAAGATTCTTCAAAAAGAAACATAAAATAATTGTAAAAAAGAAAACAAGAGCGAAAATGGGAAAAAAAGAGCAAAGAGTGAAGTTGATAGTAATGATCGGCTTTTGACAAAGCTGAGATGCAGTTTTGTCTTGAAATATATGCAACTTCTTAGCATACCTACATCTGTTGCTTTACAAAATATCAACGTGACAAAGTTGCATCCTTTCATTTTTCAGTACGTGGCCCGCGGCGGAAGAAGTTTGGACACCCCTGAAACAAACATAAGTGAAGATCAGACTCCTGTTTCGTACTTTTGGATGCATGCTGAAACTATATACGTGTGGAGACATATAATGCCAATAGAGCACATTTAATAAGTCTGTATAAATGGAAATTCTGTGTAAAAGGAAAGAGTTATGATTTGAAGGTGCCTACGGCTCTATATCAGCAGGATATCCCCATCATAAACACGTGCATGACGGAAATCCAATGTTCACTGCTGAGGAAAGACAAAATGGCGATTTGATTGTGTTTCAGTGTGTCACGGGCAGTTCACTGATTCTTTTCTCGTAGGTTATCAACTTATGTTCTGTTCTATTTATATTTGTGACAATTCTGCTAGACATAAATTTTCTTGTGACCTCCAAAAAGCATCAGTTTCCTGATTTAGGACGGCACCATTACTGTACATGGTGGGTTCACGGACAGTGCAGCAGGCATTGGTTTCCTTCCACAATGCGTCCGTCTTCACTGCACTTGTTGCTCATATCCACGGCTGTTTTCCTATGTGGGCGGAGCTTTTGTTGTTTAACCTGTCATTAAATATTCATCTCTCAATAACAACTTGGTCAAAGTTGACATGCATGGCTTCGATACTTCACTGAACTCATCAGGTCCTTACGTGACATAGGGGGAGCATTTAGGTTGTCATAACATAGAAACATAGTGGTTGTCATGTGACAATCATGTGACTTTCCCCGGTTATGCCTTCCCCAAAATGGCAGTGTGTGTCAGGTAAGCAAGCTCAAAATCTCATTTTCAAGCCATGTAACAATCACCTCCCGACAGAAGAGCAGTTTCAGTGGCAGATTACTATCACTGCCCTGCTCCACTGATAGAATGAGCAGGTCATTCCTCCCCCACGGCTTGCGACTTTTCAACACAACAGACGGGGAGCAATAAAAAAAAAAACACATAGGACTGGAATTTGTTACTTATTATGTATGACTATTATTCAAAATTATTTGTATTATTATTATTTATTATGTATTATTGAAATTGAAGGGATCTGTTACGTATTTATTTATTTATTTTTCTATTCCCTAATTTTTTTAACTCTTATTTTGCTCTGTTTGTTTTATCTTTAAGTTATTATGTTTCTTAGGACACTTTTGCAGAGCTGCTGAAAACTTCATTTCTCTTGGAGACAAATAAAGTATCTTTCTGTCCAAACAATGGACTAACATGAAATGCTGCAATCACATCAATGCCGCTGGAAAATGGGGGATGAGGTCCTGCCCCAAGTAGAGGAGTTCAAGTACCGAGGGGTCTTGTTCACGAGTGAAGGAAGGATGGAATGTAGGATCGACAGGCGGACTGGTGCGGCGTCAGCAGTGATGCGGACTCTGCATCGATCCGCTGTGGTGACGAGGGAGCTGAGCCAAAAGGCAAAGCTCTCAATTTACCGGTCATCTACGTTCCTACCCTCACCGATGGTCATGAGCTTTGGACAGTGACCGAAAGGACAAGCTCGCGGGTACAAGCAGCCGAAGTGAGTTTCCTGGACTCACCCGAAGACCACATGTGTCAATGGAGGGCCGAGAACCCGCAGCTTTTCTCTCCAACCAGTTTCTCCAGCAGGTGATTTAATTGATGAGCTCCTTCCCTCAAATTGAAGGAGGTGTTGATCATTAAAATCACCTGCTTAAAAAACCCTGCAGTGTCTCAGGCCTCCATGGCACAAATTGGGAGGAGCAGCGATTCTATAACGAGTTTCTCCCGGTTGACGGTGCTTGTCGTGTTATTAATACACTGCATATGTCCATCTGTGTTCTTCATCTATTTTTGTCACAAAATGTCCTTGTTAGCATCCAATTAGCTTACTAATACATGGAAACAGGAAGCGGAATTCAGCTCCGTCACCCATCAGTGATGTCACCAGCGGTTGAGTCTGTAGTTCAGTATGTTTTTATAATTTTACAATTATAGTTTTACATGCATAAAACAATTATAAATAGATATAAATGATGAATGAAAGGGATAAATATCATTTAAGGTTATTTTTTACCTTCACTGAAGATGTGATTGTTGCCAAAGATACAATGTGGCAGTGAGATCAACAGACACCACCTTCCTGTTCTGTTATTTACAGCATATACACCGTCTTTATAGCAAAATGCTGGCACGTGCAACTTTCTTTGGCTCCATTTTGGCTTGTTTTGCAGCCGTGGTCAAAAGAAAAGCAGACACTTGAGGTGTGAGGGATTTATATGCATTTACGATTCTTTTCTGCATGTAAAACGGTATAAAAACGTGTTTTGTGTTAAGATTTCTGGCTTTCTGGAACAGATTAATTGCATTAATTGACATGATTTCTCCTAGGGAAAACTGATCTGGTTGGAATACATTTCAGTTAGAGTCGGTCCTTCTGGAACGGATTCATGATGCTAACCAAGGTTCCACTGTATGTATAATATATACACTAGGTCCCCAACTTACCAACACCCGACTAGCGAACACTCGTGGATACGAACACAAGCCGACTGGTCTACATTTTATTTTATTTTGCCTTGTAGTCGCTCCATCAGTATTTATACTGCTACTGTACATGCTTGACCAGTAGAGAGCACTGTGACACTGCTAATGGGACCAACAGAGGACGAGTTAGACGCTGGGGAGATAAAGCTAAGTGGAAAGCTAAATGATACAACCCGGACAGAGCGTGTGATTAAAGTTTATGAAGAGTTAATAGGCCTGCTTAATTCTACACCACCCACAGAACACTACCTCTTTTAGAAGAGTCTAACCACGACGACCATTTGTCCTTTTTTTCAATATCTCCTCCTCCAACTCCTCCACAACGACGTATGCTCGACCACTCCTCTTCAAAGGTAAATAACATTTATCATTACGTATTATTATATCACTTTTATTATTGTTTTTTTCATTAATTATCCTGGTTTAATATTACTACTGTATCCAAACTCATATTTACATACATACACATATACTGTATATGTATACACGTACATGTAGTACCTATATCATTGGTAATATTACCTTTTCCCCTACTTAAGAACAATTCGACTTAAGAACGGTCGTCTGGAACCAATTGTGTTCGTAAGTTGGGGACCTAGTGTATTATAGAACAAGTATGATAATTATTCATTATTGTCGTAATTATTGTTATTTTGCATTTATTTCTGCATGTAAAACTGGAATTATTCTCTATAAAATGTGTATTTTTGGTTGTCTGGAACAGATAAATTGGATGGATTTACGTGATGTGCTTGTAGTTTCGGGTTTTCACAACACTGAAATTGAGACACATTCTTTTTCCACTTTCATTTTTCCGCAAATTTGTGGACAAATGAACGGAGCAGCCCTGGTCCCAAAATGCCACCCAAGAAACGCCCGCAGTGGTCGTTAATAAGACGAAGAGCACCTGAGTCAACAGAGTGCATGAGTGTAATGAGAGGCTTTCCCGGCATCCACTTTACTGTGGCATGGACGCAATTACTTGCCGCAGACAATCATTTAACACCACCTTGGGCGCTCACAGCACATCTGCTGGGAGGTTCACTGTAGCCACAATGGCCAAACTTTTTCATCTTTACTTTCCCACCCTGCCGTACACCTGTTGATACATTTCAAAACTGAATCTTGATTTGGTGTGTATCAGTGGTTATCCACGCAGTCCAGCCCTGCACACGTCAGGCCTCGATCCCGTGACCATTCATCCCCAAAAATGAGAGTTAAGTCGAGGAGCACTAGCCTGTCACCGTTCAGCGCAGCTCTTAAGGTGTCGGGGAGCAAGGTTGACACAACCTGCTATCGCCTAGCACTAGCTGGTATGTGTCACACATGAGGATTCATCTTTAACACACATCTTCCAGTATGTAGTGTAAAGAAGACTTTCATGGATGTACAATGCAGCCCAAAAAAACTACAAAAGAGAGCAAAAAAAAGTACAAAAAATGATATTAAGAAGCCAGAACCATTTGTGCTTCAAGTAAAAAGGCATTTTTTGTGAAATAACTGATGTCAAAGATGTGGGATGTTATCACTCCAAATTGTTTCTTAAACGTCATAGGTGAGCGATACCACAAATTTTGATATTGGTATAACACAATGTACATACGGGGCATGTATCACTGATATTACTGATACTGACACACTTTACTTCAAATTTCTAAGATGACTGAATGATTTCATTTGCTGATTATGATGACACAGTAAACCACAGCACAAAGATTTTAGGCAAACAAAAAATATTTTCATCCACAAATCCTTCATCCCTCCAATGTGGCTGAATGACAATTCTGCAAAGATGAGTGGGCCAACATTCCTCCACAGCGACTCATTGCAAGTTATCACAAACACTTGATTGCAGTTGTTGCTGCTAAGGGGGGCCCAACCAGCTATTAGGTTTAGGGGGGCAATCACTTTATCACACAGGACCATGTAGCTTTGGATTTTTTTTTCTCCCTTAATAATAAAAAGTTTAATTTAAAAACTGCATTTTGTGTTCAGTTGTGTTGTCATGGGCTAATATTTACATTTGTTTGATGATGTGAAACATTTAAGTGTGACAAACGTAAGTAACAAAGTAAGAAATCAGGAAGGGGGCAAACACTTTTTCACACCGCTGTATGACCTCTTGAAAAAGCAAGTCAAATATGTTTTTGTCTAAATAAAGGTGATTTTATGGTTCCCTTTTTAATATCATAAAGCCAAAAGTAAATAAAAAAAATGTACATTTAATCTACAGTATTGGTATCGGCCAATTTCACTCATGGATGATCAGTATCGGGATGTGTAGCATAAAACCCTGATTTGAGCATCCCTACACAAAACCCGTTTGTCAACATTTCACGATATTGAATGCTGTATTAAAGAATGTATTGAAATGTATTGAAATATCATTGATACAGATCAAGGTGTTTCTCCCCCCACGTGTCTGCTTTTCTTTTGATCACGGGTGCAAAAAAAGGCAAAATGGAACCAAAGAAAGTTGCAAGTGCAAGCATTTTGATAAAGAAAATGAGAAACACCATTAAAGCCAAGAAATAACTCATAACAAAACATAAACAACCAACAATCTCACTGCCGCATTGTCTGTGGCAACGGTCACGTCTTCAAGTCAAGGTAAAAGTTTCATTCATTATTTGTATGTATTTAGAATTGTTTATGCATGTAAGGCTACAATTGTAAAATATAATTGTAGAACTCTAAAAACACATTTTGTGTGAACATTTTTGAGATTTGTGGCATAACTGTGTTAGTTAGCAAAGTACTACAGAGTCAACCGCTGATGACATCATAGACCTGGCTTCCGCTTCCCGTTTCCGTATGTTAGCATGCTGCAAACAAGGACATTTGTGATAGAAATACACAAACAGCTGGACTCACGCAGTGTATTAATAATACAACAAGACGCCCTCCATATTGTATGCTAACTGAAAAATGAAAGGCCAAACTTTCCACCTTGACTGAAAAACACGCTAACCGAGGCGTATGCTAACTGAGGTTCCACTGTACAAATCACATTGTCTGCAATTTTAAGCATTTTCCTGCAGCTTTTACTGATTCGCTTGGTTTGCTCGAGTCACCTAAATATAGCTTGGCCCACATAAATTGCCTGTAATTAATTTTCTCCCTCCTCCACATGCATGACGTAAATCATTTGAATGATTAGGGGACAAATTGTGGCTGTTTTCTTGATGGTTGGAAAGGGAAATGATAGGACAGCAAATGGGGTTGGCAAGCATTTTGTAATAATTCCTGCCAATGGAAAACACCAATGAGAGCGCCTGGTCGTATTCTCTTGTTGTCATTATACTGTCAACTGTAATTTTGTGGTCAAGTCTCTAATGCCATCAAGTAGGACCAGACATCCTCTCCAGGACCTATCTATGCTATACTACTAACCAGTAATAATGATAATAATAATCTTAGTTCAGTCATAAAATAGGCTTTCACTTGTCAGAATCAGCTACTTATCACAGGTAACTGACACCACTTCCTTCTCATTCATCCCTTCAGCGCCATGCCGCGTTGACACAGTCGGACGCTGGGTGTCTCCTGACTTTGATGGGGAAGCATCGAGTGGGTTTTTCCACTGCGTGAAACTGGACGGTCATTGGATAAATGCTGGGCTCTGTCCTGCCCGTCTGGGGGTCTATGGGGCATACCGGACGTTCGGCTTCTGGATGATGATTGGATGATCTGTCTGAGGTGGAATCCCTTTTTGGTTGACAGCGAAAGGAGCGAAACCTGCACCGAAGCATTTAACAAGTTTTCCATTCCGTAGTTCTGAACTGATCCAGAGACTTTACCGATCCCCAGCAGCCTTGTCTTTGTTAAAAATGACTAGCGTTGTCTTTGGTGACTCTCTTCTGTCACTCTGTGGTTTCTTTTCCCAACGAGCAGCGGCAGCTGCGGAGCTTCTCCCCCCGTCACGATCACTCACACTCACAGCCTCACGCAACATAAATAAATAAACACATTACTAGTACTTTTCAACATTCAAGTACAGGAGGTTCTCACTTTAGTTCCTACGACGCTGATGCAAGTCGAGTTTAAAATTACCGCGGGGGTTTGGTTCTAAAAATAACCCGCAATAAGCAAAATCTGGGAAGTAGTCAGCTTTATTTTTGATAATTATAATGTATGTTTTAAGGCTGTAAAACCTCTCACCATACACTTTATGCAGGTTTTTTTCAGATGGGCATTAACATTTTCTCATATTTCTCTCTTAGTCTAAACACTCCCAAAGTTCAAACCTTCGTTTGAATTTTAATGATCAACCTACGAGGTTGGACGCTTAAGAAATTGTGAAGTGACTCACGCGTATTTTGCAGTTCGTCTGCCCGTGCCTCTTCGTCCTGGCGCCGCCCCCCTGTAGTGTTTTTGCATCCCTTTTAAAACTTAATGCTGCTGCTGTCGTCCTAATGCTATTTTCCTCCTTCTTAATGTAACGAACCGCAGATTAATTGATTCCGTAATGGCGCCCTACAGCCGCGTAATTTCTACCTCTCCTTCAGCATGTACTAGAAGTCCAACTTTTTGTGCGGTGGTTAGCATCTTCCTTTGTCTTTGTCTTTGTCTTTGAACACACTGTGCGTTCACACACAAAAAAATCAGCGAAACAGCGAGGCCGCGATGTATCGAGGGACAACTGTATAAATCATTCTGTTTCATGGTTGAATATGGCCTTTTATTAGCAAAAAAAATGCATATTTAAGCAAATTTTACATATTTTACATATATACAACCCACGCCAAGGTAAAACTCAACTTTGAACCCCCAATGTCCCCCGTGTCTGCCACATGCTAAGCTCCCCCAGCACATACAGCAACACACACCAGTCTTATTTAATCCTTAAATGTCTTATTTTCTCGTATTATGTCTACTATATTGGGCAATCTAATCATGTTAAAAACTGTATTTAGAAAATCGGAAACAGGTTTTCTTTGTGCTCTAACTATGAAAATATTCCATTTATAAATGAGGAATCCTACTTTATGGAAATTCAATGATCATTGTCGGGTCTGGAACCAATTAACCACGATAAATGAGGGATTACCTAAATACCTCAGTCGCTCACACGGTACACAGAACACATGAAGTATATATAAATACAGTAATACGAGGATGAAATACAACAAACCGTGAAAAAAGAGAACAATTCCTTGCTTTTATCCCTGTGGTTGTCTTACAAACTGGAAGGGGCGTTGCAAGGGAATGAGAGACAGGCTTATTGGGAGGAGGAAGTCTCAATATGACATTGCTTAGTTATCACTGTCCTTTTCATAGGAGCAGATCATTTCACATGTTCAAAGGTACCATCATTGTCCTTCATGATGGTCGCCACAGTCAAACGGCTTAGAGCAAGCATGCGGCCACGACCATCAGAGGAGTCTGCCTCACGCTTGGGAGACACAACGAAGAGGAAAAAGTTAACAAAACAGAACAAAATTGCGTGCGGCTGTGTATTCTCGTGCTGTAATCACAAAAGGTCATAACTCGAGGACCACCTGTACTCACCTCATTCACCAACTGATGATACGGCGTCATGAGGAAACGGAGGGGATCAGTATCTTGCTCAAGAATACTTCAACATGGTCACGAGGTACTGGGGACCGCCGCTCCCACATCTCACAGTAAATAAAGGTCATTCCAACGGTTTTTTAAGACAGATGAGTCCCATCGTACTTGTTCCTGATAACTGCTCAGAAAAGGGGCAGAGAGGATGTACAGATAAGTCAAAGAATAAAGTTCAAGGAAGCAGGAAGTTCATCCAAGATGCAGCAGTAGAATTTCTTGTTAATCTGAACTTGGCAGCATCACTAGACAATTATGAATTGCTAGTCTGTACAAAGAGCAAGTGTGATCAGAAGTCTGTGGAACGCTGATGCCTAACTGCGGGCGTGTCCCAAGTCCGGTAAGGTCCGGTTCTCATGGGTTCTTTCCGGACACTGGCTTCCTTCCACAGTCCAACACGTGTCCAGTATGTAAGGTTAACTGAGTTATTTGTGTTGAAACACACTACTGAAGTACCGTAACTGAATGATTGTAGTAGATTTTTGCCAATACCACACTGCATTTAAAAAAGACGTCTTTTAAGAAAGACAGAATGTGTTGACGTGGACGGAAAGAAACAAAGCCCCCCTTCAGAGAATATCGCATGACTGGAACCTCACCTATGTCCCAAAAAACTGACTTTCTGGAGTTTTCTGCCCACCACAAGAACTAAAACCCAAATGCCTCTGACAGAATAAAAGTTACGTTTGAAAAATAGATTTTTGTGTTTCTCAAACTGCCGTGCATCTTTCTAGAGTCTTGTGGCGTCTCACAATTTAAAACCCCCAGTTGAAGACTCTCTACATCGACATGTCTGAGAATATTCTCATTCATGCAGGTCATTGTGTCGTCTGGGCGTTGAATCGATCTCATCGGTCCGTTGAGCTTGTCATGGAAGACAGTTGGCCTCTAATCCGACCAGGCCTCATCAGTTTATGCTCAAAGACTGGGTAGGCAGCCCTAGCCTGACTAGATAGGACAGCACTACTGTCAGCAAAGAGAAATAGTGTTAGTCACATATGGAAAATATGCTAACGCTAAGATAAATGAAGGAGATGCATATTTTCCCTCTAAATCAGAGGGAAGTGGTCGGATTTTTAAGATACCGAGTCATACTTCTCCTGTTGTACAGAAACGTAACGCACATGTAGTGTCACATACTGTATTTTTGAGAGAGCAATATTTTAATACAAGGCAAGGCAAGTTTATTTTATAGGACACAATTTGTTCACAAGGTAATTCAAGGTGCTTTCCAAAAAAATAAGGGTAAAATCATTTCATAAAACATAAAATCATTTTTAAAATTCCATGAAATAATTGCCTGCGATTGGCTGGCAACCAGTCCAGGGTGTACCTCGCCTGTCACCCGAAGTCAGCTTGGATAGGCTCCAGCATGAAAATGGACGGATGGATGAAATCATTGCATAAAACAAACAAAAAACATTATAAACAGCAGATTTGGAATAAGTCCTTCCATGGACCAAAACCTTGCTGTCATAAAAACTTCATGAATTGGACGGGGAATGTTTTAAGTGCTAGGGTGACGCGTGTATCAGCAACACTTGATGTCTGAAATTGTGTCCTATACAGCTGAACATGACTTGAATTTATCAAGCCCGTAAGTCCCTGAGCTCATTTCCAAAAGCTTATTTTTGTGCCATGAAAATGTATTTTAAAGCCATTTAACAATTGTAATGCTTTAATGAGGCGCCAGATCTTACAAATCAACTGTTCTTTCTATATTTCTTCAATGAATTCATCAAAAACAAGCTGCAAAAATAACACATCCCGATCTTTCCACGGAATGGTGAATATGTACAGTATATATTTCTCCTATCACGTTTTACTGCTTTTGCCTTATTGTTCCGTCTGAGCAGCCCTTTTGGCATAGCTGTGTCTTTTCTGTTTTAATTATTTATTTAGCAGCTTGTTTTTTCCTGACATTTAAATCAGCATCTGCACAACAGCATCTGCGTGACAACAATATCAAAAAAATACTGAATGTCATAAAGTGCAATTGCGGTATTTTCCGGACTATAGAGCGCACCCGTATACCCACTAGATTTAGAGTGGAAGACCACGCCGTAACATGGGATGTTTCGTACACAGAAAGATGTTACACGGAAAGATTTTTTTAAACTTTTGATTAAATCAATGCTTTTTTCCAAACAGTGCACAAACAGCGCATGTAACACAGCTTGTTAAACCGCAGCCGACCAGAAAAGTAACTCATTGCCATCTTCATCCTCCTCCTGGGAACTAAAACCACTAAAGCAGTCTTCTTAAGCATCAGAATTGAATAGTCCTATAATTCCTTTGTCACACACTTTGTCACTCTCTCTCTCTCTCTCTCTCTCTCTCTCTCTCTCTTTTGTTGTCGATCTCAGTGTCATTTTTGTCTCGAGGCAAATTAGCCCTTTAGCTTGAGCTGTCCTCTTCATCACGGCATAGTGCAGCCTTTCAAAACCTGCTGGTGATAGTGGATATTTTTTGACACACTATAAAGAAAGACACTGTAAACCTTACAATCCTACTGCCACTCGATGCGCCCAGCGTCACTCGTTAGCACCAATGATGAGTTGTGAGACGCCTACAGTTCGACATCTACCGCGGTCCAAGCAGTCCAAATAGAATCTGTATTTCTACACTTGATCAAAGTTACTTCAGATCCAAAACACAATCACTGCATAAGACTTCAAAACATGATATTAGCGCCCGCTTCACTCATCCAATTCGCGACTTCCTGAACCTGCACTCTAAGACTCATGGGAACTGTAGTTCCCAGTGTGGCTAGCTGTTTGGCCGCTTCTTCAGCAGTGCTGGCTGTTGTCGTAGCGATGCTGGCATTGCAGGTGGCTAACAGGGTAAAAAAGTCCCGCATGATCAACGCCATGATTCAGGGGAGGTGTCGAGCACATCACAGAAAAGGAGCGCTTGATTCGTTCACCTAAGCCCAGTAATCCACACCACAGTACGGTCAATCTGGTCTCATTGGAAAGATTTTTTTAAGTCATCGGTTATTGGAGCTATTTTTAATGTAATTTATTGGTATGATGTCATAATTTCTCATATTGGCCTGATCAGTTTGATAATTATTGTACAACCCTAATTTTATGTATGTATATATTTACATGCATTTTTAAGTGTTGTCTGCATGTAAAACTATAGCTAAAACTATAAAAAATGCGTTTTGTGTTAACATTTTTGGCTTTCTGGGGAAGAAGGTATTTGCTTAGAGTACGTTTAAAAAGGTATTTGCTTAGAGTACGTTTTGGTTAGAATCGGACCTTCTGGAACGGATTAATGATGCTAAGGTTCCACCGTACATTGCACAAAAGCTAAGCAGTTTTATGGTTTGCATTTTGTTCTTTTCCTGTACCCCAAATGAGCTGAATTTTGCCCCTAAAACCGAGGTACGTACCAAACCGTGTTTATTGCGTACTGTTACGCCTGGTGTTGATGGTCTTGCTGGTTAAATGAGGTCCTGTGGGCCGCAGTAGATTAGGCTGGAATCTCTGAACTGTGCCGGGCTAAACTCTTACTTTGGCCATCTGATTAGCTTGCAATTGCAGCGATTACAGGAGGTGCTTTCATGTTTTGTCAGCTGACAGTGAGTGTGGCCGCCGGGCATCAGTTTAGACCTGTTTCTCTTTTCATAGTCAGGGCAATTAATGGCCGACAAAAGTCCTTAGCTCAGCTGATCTCAGGAAAGAAAAATGTTAACAAATTGCTTGGATGCTATCTGTTGATGAACGTTAGATGAGCGCTTAGAACGGCTTTAAATAGCTTAGAAAGACTTTGGACATCATGTTGACACAACAGCAGCTCAAAGACAGACACGGTGAAGTGAATGTCACTGCCAACTAGGCTTGAAGGAAGACAAGCGTTCCAAATGTCATCCGACCTCAACAGTTCACTTCAATAGTCGAAAACGTAAACTCCATTTATTGTTGAAATATTTGTGTCACTATTTACAGGGAAGTGAATGTAATCGTGGCAGATACAGTAGAACCCGTTTATGTGGCCAACTGTCTAAGGCTGGACTTGCACCAATAAAACAGAGGCTTTGATTTAACAATATTTATTATGTATTTATTGTGTAGTGGGCCTAGTAGCAAGCATACTATTGGGCGCTTCCAAAGTAACAATTTAAAGTTTCATTTCATTTACATGCGTCTTTGTTTGCAAAGACAGTACACTAGGTCCCCAACTTAGGAACATCCGACTAGCGAACACTCGCGGATACGAACACAAGCTGGTCTATATTTTATTTTATTTTGCCTTGTAGTCGCTCCATCTGTATTTATACTGCTACTGTACATGCTTGACCAGTAGAGGGCACTGTGACACTGCTAATGGGACCAACAGTTACAGGCATACAACCCCGACAGAGCGTGTGATTAAAGTTTATGAAGAGTTAATAGGCCTGCTTAATTCTACACCACCCACAGAACACTACCTCTTTTAGAAGAGTCTAACCACGACGACCATTTGTCCTTTTTTTCAATATCTCCTCCTCCAACTCCTCCACAACGACGTATGCTCGACCACTCCTCTTCAAAGGTAAATAACATTTATCATTCATCACTTTTATTATTGTTTTTTCACTAATTATCCTGGTTTAATATTACTACTGCATCCAAACTCATAAGAACGGTCTTAAGAACGGTCGTCTGGAACCAATTGTGTTGGGGACCTTGTGTAATCTGTTTTCACTACGCATAAAAAAACACATGATTAGTTTAAACTTATGAAAATATTTACTGTCATCTATCTTGAAAAGCTCCAAAAAATTATTGATTAAACAAAAAAATCATATTCACAGGAAAATCACTATTTTACCCCAAAAACCTGCACGGACACAGTAATCCCTCGCCAATTTTGCGGCTTCCCTCCTCACTGGATCACGTCAGAAAAGGCTCCCTTCAGGTCAGCTTTCTTGTTGAAATGCAGTCAATGTTGCTGAGTTCATGGGACCCTGCGAGGATTCCTGTGGCGTACCCTAGGATGGTTTCTGTGGGGAAGTTGTTTCTGAAATACAAGGAAAAGAGGAAACCAACCGCCAAGTGGCACATCCAGTGGCGTATCCATGACAATCAATGTTTCACCTCAGCCATCACTCAGCGTTGTTAACTGCTTGTGCGCCCAAGATTGTGATTTTTATCCCTGGGGTGAGGAGGAATAGTGTGCGGGTGCTGTCCACTGGTATAACGGTACATGTATTCGAAAATAGTGGCCTTTATATATGTATATGGTATATGTGTGTACGTATATATATATATATATATATATATATATATATATATGGATGTGTGTATGTGCATACAGTATACAGTATATACAGTGTATATACTGTATGATGGACCCCCCTCCCTGTGCCAGGTAGAAAACATCTCAGGTGGGATCTCCTTGTCATGCCAGTAACCTTGGAAGCCATCTGGACCGTCAAGGTTACGTTTTTTCTCATCAGAGAATAAAACTTTTTTCCACCCTTCAATGTCCCATGTTTGATGCTCCCTGGCAAAGTCTAAACGGGCACTTTTGTGGCGTTGAAGGAGACGAGGTCTTTGAATTTGTTTTTTTTTCAACCTTTTTCCCGCAGATGCCGTCTGATGGTTATTGCGTTGCAGTCGACACCAGTAAGGGCCTTAATTTCTATGGAAGACCACCCTGTGTCTTGATGGACAGCCAATCGAATCCCCCGGCTCAGAGCAGGTGCAATTTTTTGGGTCTGCCACTTGACTTTTTTGTTCCATAATGCTCAGGATCTTTCAAAAAATGTAGAAGGACTGATTTACTGCTCCCAACCTGAGCAGCAATGGCACGCTGCACAGGCCTTGCTTATGCAACTCCACAATCCCACCACGTTCAAAAAGAGAAAGCGTCTTAGCTTTAGCCATCAGGAGGGCATGACAGGGTGAATGCCTGACAGAAAATGACAATTTTAAGCAGATTTTGGCTTTTATAGCCTGTGGTCTTAAACTTTCTCAGTTTAATTGTTGTTTTTGATAAAAAAAAATTCGTAATGCTTTTTGTCTCACCCCCCCTTCTTGTTTTTGCATATTGTAGCTCTACTTAAAACCTCATTATGATCCAAATGTGCAAAAAGCAAATTCTAGACATTTTTCAACTGCCTCAAGATTTTGATCAGGAGTGTATATTGGAGTCGCTGTGTTATTTATTTATTTTTTGTGGGCATGCGTGCTGTGACAGCCGACTAGAATTAATCGAGTACTCGATTCACTGATGAGCGACTCATAATAACTGGAGTCGGTAAAGTTCTCCATCACGACTGTGGATGATGCCATGAACACCTGCTAAAAAAGACAATCTCAGTGTGTTCCTTGATGGCCTGCAGGCTGGTGTGTGCTTCGATGTTGATAGTCTTAGCGCTGCTGGTAGAAGGCCCGGGGTTGGATCAAGCCAAACCCCAAATCTAAATCAGTCTGCGAAGCTTATATTCTGCAGCCAGTGGGCATGACCAAACAAAAGTGGTTGGAAACCCCAAGCAGGAAAAGCCGGTGCTGAAGCAGCACTTCTTATCGTGGCTCCTAAAAGAAACGTCGTCCAATGAGCTCACTCACCTTGTGGTTTGCTTAATGAAACCACCCAGCCGCTGATTATTTACACTTGGACTTTGCAGGGAGTCCATAAATATCATGTGCAGTAGCGTGCTTTGAATGATGGTAATGATAGATGATGGCTGGATGGGGATGATTTGGATTACAATTTTCCGTTTTTGGGTTTCATAAATTGTGATTAACTCGGCCAATGGAGCCTGGCAACTTCAGAACACATTGGTTTTCAAAGGGATGTTACAATTGATGTTCCATGTGCAGGCCTTATTACCTCTGCTAAGTGTTATTTAACAGGATTACACAAAAAAGTACAACACAACAAGACTTTGTGGTGTCGCTGCAGCTGACTTTATACTTTATTTTCTATTGAGTCACAATAGAACCTCGTCATGTGACATCAGCATCAGTCTGCCACCGGCTCGATTCGTGTTATTAAGCAAGCCTTGTTCATGTTGACAAAGGTTGTCTTTTAAGTGCAGTGGAACTTGTTTAAGTTGGCGTCCCTCAGATTGACTGACTCACGTCGACATAACCACAACGTGCTCTGGACAGCCCTCGCAGCGCTCTTCCTCGTGCACAGCTCGACAACGAGCTAACAGCCAAATGTCGTCCAGTAAACAAACAAGGTTGGTCTTTTCTTGGATTTTAGTCATTTGTCAGTTTTCTAAAACTGTAACACAGAAATGTAAACATAACAATATATATATATATATATATATATATATATATACTGTATATATAAATAGTAAATTTCCCCGCTGTGGGATAAATAAAGTACATACAATACAATAACAAATCAACATACTTACTTACTTAAGAACTTTATTAATCCGTTAGGGACTTCATTTGTGCAGAGTGTCAATGCGTGTACAGTTCACATACCCGGCAACACAACACCATGTACCGCATGCGATCAACAAATACCAACAATCAAACATCGATTCACAGTCAAAATTGGAGAGAAGAGAAAGAAGCCTGCCAGCACAATAAATACATGATAAACAGATAATTATGAAAAGAAACAATTCATAATAAATGAATAAAAGGAGTGGTGTAAACATACACATACATAAATCAGGCATTCCTGCTCCGATCCGACTATTTTGCTGCTCATTGTTATGATTTTGTTTAGTGGCTTCCGAGGGATGTTAGATAGTGAACCGAACCGAGCTGAAATGTTAAAGGTGATTACAGATTCAATGAAGCATCTGTATAAAGCTATTTTAAAAAAAATCGGCTGTAATTTGATGAGAATAAAGTCAAAATATTAATAAGAGAAAAAACTGGCAAATATATGATAGTCATATTATGAGGATAAATAATATCATTTTAGGAGCATAGAGTTGAAATATTAGAGATAAAATGTTTTTTTTGTCAAAATATTATGAGAAACAAACAAAACTAAATAAAGTCGTAATTGGGGAAAAAGTTACAGTTTGGGAATACCGTCAAAATATGATCAGAATAAAGTCATAATATTACAAGAAGTTAGTGCGGCGTCTGCTGTGGTGCGAACCCTGCATTGGTCCATTGTGGTGTGGTTCCAATTTACCGGTCGATCTACGTTCCTACCCTCACCTATGGTCATGAGCTTTGGGTCGTGACCAAAAAGACAAGATGGCGGGTAAAAGCGGCTGAAATGAGTTTTCTCCTTAGGGTGGCTGGGCTCACCCTTAGAGATAAGGTGAGAAGCACTGCTGCTCCTCCGCATTGAGAGGAGCCACACGAGGTGGCTCGGGCATCTGGTCAGGATGCCTTGCGGACGCCTCCCAGGGGAGGCACAAAGTGTCATACAAATAATTGCACATTACTTACAGACACATAGTCTGCAAAGCAGAAGGGTGTATTCCGTAACAAAACATGTCCAGTTTGCTCTTTAACATTAAATTTGTGTGTTAAACTGCGTCACAAGCTCAGTTCAGCGAACTAATGTGTCTAGTCTGTGTTGGCATTTATCAATTAACAGCTATAAAACAGCCCACAATTATATTCAAGGCAGAACATGCACATTTAGGCTTGGATTATGTTTCTGTGTAGTCACTCCTCAGTCCCCTCTGACGCTGTCTTGATCCTTTTGTAGCTCTTCGTTGAGCTACCAAAAACGCTAGGGACAGAGTTTTCTGCAGAGTCAACTCAGGGAGCAACCACAATGCTCGTTAACCATTTAGCTTCGTTGCATGTGAACAATGGTAATTAAGGAGACAGAGTCAATCAATGGGTTACAATAATCACTTTTATAACAAATCCCATATTGGAGAAGAAGGCGGCCTCTGGACAAGTTGCATACACACAGGAAATAATGCCGGGACACGAGGTTTGATTTTTGTTGACTTGTATCCTGATTTGTGGTGGTCTGTACAATTCTAGCCTTGCACGAACCCTAACTCCTGAAATAAAGACACAAAGCCATGGTAACAAGTGATGGCACATTCAAACGGGCTGAAGCACGAAAGAGCACAGACACGGCAACACTGAGCTGTGGCTTGACTGGTAGAGTTCTCAGCAATGAACATTCGTCATTACTCCCAGTGTGTTGGCCCGACTAGGTTTTCGAACCCCGACGGAGACACGAGAGAGTGAATGCTGTACAAAAACAATTTATTAAAACTATACTAGAGCTGCAACAATTAATCCAATTATTTGACAACTACTTTGGTATTCGATTAATTATTTTTTAATTAAAAAATGTAAATATCAGCCTCTCAAATGTGAATATGTTTTCATTTCCTTAGTCATCCATGAGGGCCATACAGTGGCCAAGTGGTTAGCATGTTGGCCACACAGCCGGGAGATCGGGAAGACCTGGATTTGAATCACTGTTTGGGCATCTCTGTGTGGAGTTTGCATGTTCTCCCCGTGCATTTGTGGGTTTTCTCCAGGTACTCCAGTTTCCTACCACATTCCAAAGAATATCCATGTTAGGTTAATTGCCAGCTCTAAATTGTCTATAGCTATGAATGTGAGTCGGGACATCCCTAATATGGAGCCAAGGACAGGAAACACCAGACGCAAAACAGGCACTGACCAGAAAGTCTGTTGGGATGCAGACCATGACACCCGGGTCGTTACCTGAACATACTCTAAAAGTGAGGGTGCACATGGACAGCAGAAGTTTCACCTTATCTTTTCAAATGAAGCTCTCTCACCCTCTTCCTCCACGTTGCATTTAATAACTCTCCACTTTCAAGAGTAAAACCTCAAACGAAACCAATGGCGCTTGTAATTTGTCATCCTGATGTCGGCACCAACCTGACCAACCCCAAAGTGCATGTGGTACATTGTCGGTGGTGGGCAATGTGCGGTTACTGAGAGGATGACACCAAAGACTTTTAATAAGTACTTGTGTATCTGCTTGCATGTGCTAGTAGTTTGTGTGAGAGCCACATGCAGGATGACTCATCCTTAGCCAAGGCAGATGGAGTTTACCGTTTTGCATCGGTCATGTGGCATTTAATGACAAATAGCAAGAAATGCAACAGCAGTGTAGGTAAAGATACGCTAATAGGCTGCAGCGTTGGGTATACAGTCGCGCCTCGCAATATTGCGGGTCGATTAACACTCCATCCAAAATATCCATCCATCCATTTTCCTCCGCTTATCCAGGTTTGGGTTGCGAGTGCTCGGTAGGGAAGTCCAGACTTCCTGGTCCCTCTTCCAGTTCCACCGGGAGGACACCAAGGCGTTCCCAGGCCAGCTGTGAGACATAATCCCCCCAGCGTGTCCTAAATCTGCCCCGGGGGCCTTCTCTCGGCTGGGCATGCCCGAACCACCTCACCAGGGAGGCGTCCGGGAGGCATCCGGACGAGATGCTCGAGCCACCTCAGCTGGCTCCTCTTGATGTGACCGAGCTCCTCACCCTATCTCTTAGGGTGAGTCCAGCCACCCTACGGAGGAAAATCATTTCAGCTGCTTGTATCCGTGATCTCGTTCTTTCGGCCTCGACCCAAAGCTCATGACCATAGGTGAGGGTGGGAACATAGATCGACCGGTAAATTGAGAGCTTAGCCAGGTGCAAGGTACAAGGTGTGCCTTGTGTCTTATTAGTCTGTTTGTCTTTGCACTATATCACTGCTTTTTGCAGGTGTTACCTTCCAGGGCCGTTCACAAATGGCAAAAAAAAACTTTGTCTATAAAATTAGTCTATAGGTACTCACCACTAATACATGATAATGTAAGAAGTGACACACAAAGACATAAAAGTAAAAATTGTGGGCTTTTTAACACCGATATATATGTATGCTGTATATTTTACCTGTATTACCACGTATTTCTAAATTATTACATTATTACATTAGTACATATTATATTAGGATGATTCGTGTTTTCTGTAGAAAAAAATGGCTTATTTTCAGACAAAAAAAAAAGGATTTTGCAAATTTGCAGGACTGTGAATGATGGATCATGAACGTGCGGGGATCCATTGTAGAGTGGTTTCATTAGAGCGGTTTCATCTGCCCATAGAGGGGTACCGGGCCACAGTTCGACGGTTGTCTTTTAAAAGTAAATATTCTGAATGACTCGCTATTTCACAAACGTCAGCAATCCATTCATCAGAAAAGAAAGTTCAATGAATGGTGTGTGACTAATTAGAGATGTGCGAAATAACCACAGAACCCACAAGGCATGGCTGAGGAACATGAAACATGAACGCATTGTGCTGACATCCAACAAGGCCTTAGTGTCTTATGTCCCTAAAAAGAGAAAAAACTCTTCTTGTGTGGAAGGCCCAGGACGCTCCCAAAGAAAAACCAAAAGGGATGTTGGAGTACAACGGTTGCAAAGGGGCTGTCGACCACCTGCACCAATTAATTGCATTGCTGTTTATTTTGGTACTGCACTTGTTTACTGGGATGCACTTCACATCTTGTTGGTAAAAGTGGTTTTAAGCCACGACTGCTGCTACTACTGTCAGTTGTATGATTCTTAAAATAGTTGGACTGTTCTTTATTTTTGTATTTGTTTTGAATACATTCATTCATGTCATCTGATCTTGGTTTGCTGGTGTGTACCGTTTACTCGCAAGTGTCCCATGTGCCCGTAACACCACATTGATGACATGTACTGCTGCAGTGCTTGTGTGCTGTTCACGTCAGTGGACCCACGATGAAACGGGTCTAAAAAACTAACACAGCCCAATGACTCATTTTATACCACAAAACAGAAAAATGTTACTATTTTAGTTTCATTCTGAGCATTTTGGGGGGCTGATTCAGTAATAGCGCGACACGTAAATCTTTAACAATTCAAAACGTATGACAGCACAAACGGTCATTTTATTTGCACAAAACAGCACAAACAGCATAAACGAATGGGACTATTTTGGTTTAATTTGGAGCAAATAGGGAGCAATGGGGAGTTTGATGACCTATAAAATAATCTGTAATAACTCAAAAACAAAAACAGCACAAACGTTAATTTTATTAGCACAAAACAAAACAGCACAAATGAAGAGGAATTGTTTTTTTACTAATTTAGTTTCATTCTGAGCATGTTGGGGGGCTGATTATATAATACCACGATACTTAAATCTTTAACAACTCAAAACGTATGACAGCACAAACGGTCATTTTATTTGCACAAAACAGCACAAACACAGCAGAAATGAATGGGACTGTTTTGGTTTAATTTGGAGCAAATAGGGAGCAATGGGAAGTTTGATTGACCTATAAAATAATCTGTAATAACTGAAAAACAAAAACAGCACAAATGTTAATTTTATTTGCACTAAACAAAACAACACAATTGAAGAGGATTTTTTAAAAAACTATTTTAGTTTCATTCTGAGCATGTTGGGGGGCTGATTATATAATAGCGCGACACTTAAATCTTTAACAACTCAAAAAGTATGGCAGCACAAACGGACATTTTATTTGCACAAAACATCACAAATGCAGCACAAACCAATGGGACTATTTTGGTTTAATTTGGAGCAAATAGGGAGCAATGGGAAGTTTGATTGACCTATAAAATAATCTGTAATAACTCAAAAACAAAAACATACTTAAATCTTTAACAACTCAAAACGTATGACAGCGCAAACGGTCATTTTATTTGCACAAAACAGCACAAACGCAGCATAAACAAATGGGACTATTTTGGTTTAATTTGGAGCAAATAGGGAGCAATGGGGAGTTTGATGACCTATAAAATAATCTGTAATAACTCAAAAACAAAAACAGCACAAATGTAAATTTTATTAGCACAAAACAAAACAGCACAAATGAAGAGGAATTGTTTTGTTTACTAATTTTGTTTAATTCTGAGCATGTTGGGGGGCTGATTATATAATAGCACGATACTTAAATCTTTAACAACTCAAAACGTATGACAGTACAAAGGTAATTTTATTTGCACAAAACAGCACAAACGCAGCATAAACGAATGGGACTATTTTGGTTTAATTTGGAGCAAATAGGGAGCAATGGGGAGTTTGATGACCTATAAAATAATCTGTAATAACTCAAAAACAAAAACAGCACAAACGTTAATTTTATTAGCACAAAACAAAACAGCACAAATGAAGAGGAATTGTTTTTTTTATTAATTTAGTTTCATTCTGAGCATGTTGGGGGGCTGATTATATAATACCACAATACTTAAATCTTTAACAACTCAAAACGTATGACAGCACAAACGGTCATTTTATTTGCACAAAACAGCACAAACACAGCAGAAATGAATGGGACTGTTTTGGTTTAATTTGGAGCAAATAGGGAGCAATGGGAAGTTTGATTGACCTATAAAATAATCTGTAATAACTGAAAAACAAAAACAGCACCAATGTTAATTTTATTTGCACTAAACAAAACAACACAAATGAAGAGGATTTTTTTTTTTTACTATTTTAGTTTCATTCTGAGCATGTTGGGGGGCTGATTATATAATAGCGCGACACTTAAATCTTTAACAACTCAAAAAGTATGGCAGCACAAACGGCCATTTTATTTGCACAAAACATCACAAATGCAGCACAAACCAATGGGACTATTTTGGTTTAATTTGGAGCAAATAGGGAGCAATGGGAAGTTTGATTGACCTATAAAATAATCTGTAATAACTCAAAAACAAAAACATACTTAAATCTTTAACAACTCAAAACATATGACAGCACAAACGGTCATTTTATTTGCACAAAACAGCACAAATGCAGCACAAACCAATGGGACTATTTTGGTTTAATTTGGAGCAAATGGGGGGCTGTGGGAAGTTTGATTGACCTATAAAATAATCTGTAATAACTCAAAAACAAAAACATACTTAAATCTTTAACAACTCAAAACATATGACAGCACAAACGGTCATTTTATTTGCACAAAACAGCACAAATGCAGCACAAACCAATGGGACTATTTTGGTTTAATTTGGAGCAAATGGGGGGCTGTGGGAAGTTTGATTGACCTATAAAATAATATAGCTATAATAATAACTCAAAAACAAAAACAGCACAAACATTCATTTCATATGCACAAAACAGCACAGAAAAATTGGGCTATTTGACCAGAATTTTGCATGGGTTGGGGGGCCAACTCCACCCAGATTCTGCACCTTAATAAAGTTTAAAAAATCCCAATATATTGTACGATGTAGATCCACTTCTGGATAGATGCTAACTACTTTTCACTGCCTGAATGACAAGACAGATAACCACCTTGTTGTTCACGCGCCTGATCTGCTCTGACTTCAGTGTGGCAGTAGTGAGCAGACATCCATGAGCCCCTGTCTGAGCAAACATGCATTTCTTGGTTGTTTAGTTACCTCCAGTTTAGAATCATAGCATAAGAGATACTGTAGAAAATGACTGGATGAATATCAAAGGAGAAATTGAACTGCAAACATGAAACATAAGGATGTCATCTGAGTTCAAGTAGAGTGTCTTTCCTCTTTTACCAGCTGTACTTTGTGACTCCGCTACTTTGTAATAACACAGCAGCAAAGTTGTAATTTAGACTTTTAAAAGCCACATCGGCTTGATACTGTGGTAAGAGGGGAAAATATGGAAAATTAATTGAAGGGTTTCATAACAGGTGCCTCCTGTTCCACAAGGCCTTGAAGCAGTCAGCGCATGTGGTTTTGCTAATGCTGATTCAAGCCCCAGTATAACATTAATGGCTGTGGAATAGGTGGTGCATTTGCTAATATATTGGAGCAACGCTCTTGTTGACTTAGTTCAAGGTCAAGAGAGGCAGCATGCAAATTGCACACAAAACTTCACTCATGATGCCCACTTACACTGCAGCCAAACATACAGTGGCACTTTTTAGGGGTGGGTGGAAGGATCGAAACATCCATAGTATTGATTACAAGCTGCTGTATATTGAAGATCGGATAATATCTGCTTCCGGCACGAGATCGGGCTGATCCGGTTGCGTTCACACTACGGCACGGTAGGTGCAATAATGCGCCTCAAAGATGGTTGCCACTCGACTCCCGCCGCTCGCAAGAAGAAGAAAATGCAACTCCACCATGCAGACTTGGATATTCGGCTCCGTAGCTACGGTGGTAGTTCCCCCTCACTGTGCCCGGACTGCTGCGTGATGGTGCGGGGAGCTGGCACGGGAAGTGCCGCTCTAACCGCTGGTTGTTTATACTAGGGTCTGACTAAAGAGAGGTTGTTAAAAAAAGTGTAATATATTGTAAACCACACCACAAATTGATCTACAACCATGTCAAATGATTAGTCCTACTCCTGCAATAGTATTTTGCACGCCCATTTTTTCCAATTTTATATTTTATTGAATTAGGGACCTGACTCACAGAAGTTTGTTAAAAAAGCCTAACAATATTGTTGGTCATGCTGTGTAATAATAAAGTAAATTCAGCAATACTTTGCTTGCAATATTTTTAATGCTTTGAAGAGCTATTTTGATAATCATATTCAATTCCACAAATGCATGTTTGTAATAAAAGCTTATTATTATTATTAAAAAAAAAAAAAGGATCGGTATCGGATCGTCAAGACTATTAAAAAAGATCACATCAGAAGCCAAAAAATGTGGATCGGGACACCCTTAGTATATTATATGATTGTTACAATGGAATAAGTCCTTGGATACAGGAGGTCTTTGGGGGCAAAAAGGCAAAGGATTCAGATGAAAGATAATGGTAAATATTTTCTTTTCTTACTTGTTTTGCACTGTTGAGTTTATTTTGCTCAAACAATTGTATGTAATAAAATGGCTTAATTGTATTATTTGTAATGTTTACATTTCTTATTTTGCACATGGAGAGGAGCCAGTTGAGGTGGCTCAGGCCTCCCGGATGCCTCCCTGGTGAGGTGTTCCGGGCATGCATGCCCCGGGGCAGATCTGAGACACGCTGGAGGGATTATGTCTCACAGTTGGCCTGGGAACGCCTTGAACGTCCTCCTGGTGGAACTTGCCCTCACAACCTGGACTCGGATAAGCGGAAGAAAATGGATGGATGGGTGTCAACAGCTACAATAATAATGTCTCTGTAGCTTGGTTTATATACAGGTCAGTTACGTAAATAGAACATTGTTGGCAATTTTTGGAAGGTTAGGTTAATATACTCAAAATAGGTCTTTTCTCTTAAGAACACACAGAAAAGACATCTGGTGATGTTTCACATCAGGTTTGTGGATGATGGGACATTTTTTTAAAAAGTGCAGTTTTCCTTTAAGACCATCGTTGAAAAAAACTGAAACCCCACTAAAATAGAAATAAAATGATCAAAAAAACGAGTAGCTGTGCCATTCTTGTTAATCAGCTGAAAAATGGGTTTGGGCATGCTTGATGCCAGTGTTTCCAGGAGGCGAGAGGGAATGTTGCTCCAGGTGATGAAGATGGCTTCACGGAGGGCATCACTATCTGGAAGTGGCGTCCATTTTGGTAAACTTCCCTTGCCACCAATTCCCAAATGTTCTCAATTGGATTAATGTCACGGATGCCAGCCAATGCGGCAGCTCAAGTGTGGGTAAAACCTCACTCCCTTGGCTTTAAGAGCTGCGCTGAACGCTCGGTCGACAGGCCAAGCTTTTGGCTGAGCGTCCTTTGCTCTCATCTCTCATTCCGAAGGTCCTGTGTTCGAGCCCCGGGGTGGGCCATGCAAAGCAGGCGGGTTACATTTAGATCAGGGGAACAGGCAGGATGATAACTGCAATGTGGCCCTTAATGAAAATGAGACTGACCCGGATGTAAATTAATACCAACTTAGTGTGATTGAATTGTGTTTTCTTTGGGAAAAAAACTGCCTATTTCCTGAGAAAAAATATGCAGAGCCACACAAATCACACCTACGCAGTCAGAAACACTGAATTTTATTGAAATGACTCCCAGAAGCAGTGTTCATATTACCTGACCACTGACAAAATGATCTTCAAAGACAACATACAGTATCAGGAATCAATCAAAAGGGATCAGCAAGCAAAAGGGATTGGTCTAGAGTTGCTCCTAAATCATGTTAAGAAGTGATATCATGCCAAAAAGTAAGAAAATCAGTCTGGAGCTCAGACTGAAGATAGTAGATGCTCATCTTAAGGGAGAAGGCTATTTTGCCATTTTTAAGTGTTTCACAGTCTTTAGAACAGCTGTGTGTCGCATCATTGCAAAGCACAAAGACACTAATTCCGTCAAAAAATAAACCTGGGCAACCTATGCAAGATTTCCAGAACTTTGGACAGAAAAATAGTTACAGATGTGAACAAGAACCCCCAGATCTCTGCAAAGGTTATTGCCACTGACCTGGCTTCCACTGGACTTGATGTTTCACATAAGACAATTGTGAGGGCTCTTCATCGTGGTGGACTTCATGATCATGGATCATGGTCCAAGGAAAAACCCCATTGCTGTCACAGAGACACATCAAAGCTCGACTGAAGCTTGCTGAGAAAAACTGAAACATGGGGATGAGTTTTGGACGTCAGTACTTGGGTCTGATGAAACATTAGCTCTTTGGGCGTATGGATGCTGCTTGTGTTTGGTGAAGTAAGGGTGAAGGGTGACTTTATAATTGCACCGCATTCATCTGTCTCGAATGTGAAGTACTCCTACTACCTGGCGATGTGCTTTCTCTGTACCTTTTAAAGACAGCAGGCGTTCTTCTCTGGCTTTGACTGCCAAGAGAAACAACTGACTATCGCTCTGAAAACAAGTCTTGGGAATTTGCAAGCTACGTTCCAAAAAACAAGTCCAAAGTCGCTTATAAGAAGCAAACTTGGCAACACTGCTGCTTAGTTGTTGCTCGGTGATCATACGCATATATTGCCCATGACAGTTCGAATCGATACGGCTCACCGAGGGAAGTGTATAGTCGATACCGACGGTACCTAAAAAAGCATGTATCGATGTATCTTTTGCTTGTTGATATCGACTTGGTATGGTATCAATTCTTGTGACAACCCTGAAACAATAAATTCAGTGATCCGGTTTGCCTTTTCACTCCATCCATCCATCCATCCATTTTCTTCTGCTCATCTGGGTCGGGGTTGCAGGGGAAGCCGTCTCAGTACAGAACTCCAGACTTCCCAGTTACAGGCCACCTCTTCCAGTTCCACCGGGAGGACACCAAGGCGTTCCCAGGCCAGTTGTGAGACATAATCCCTCCAGCGTGTTCTAGGTCTTCCCCGGGACCTTCTCTCAGCTGGGTGTGCCCGGAACACCTCACCAGGTCCGGTACAGGGACCGCATTTACTGCAGACTCTGCGCTGATCTGTCTGTCAACCGCACGCTCCAACCTACCCTGATTCATGAACACCTGCCTGTGTTTCCTGGAGGCTAGTGGGAATGTTGCTCCAGGTGGTGAAGATGGCTTCATGGGGGACATCCACTGTCTGGAACTTATGTCTATTTTTGTTAACTTCCCTTGACATCCATCCCCAAATGTTCTCACACTCAGGATGGTCCTAAAGAGTCAGCTTATTTCTCTGGAAGAAGTCCTTTGCCAGGCCTGCATTGTGAAGTGCAGCATTGCCCAGTTGAAAAAGCCAGTCATTAGCACACAGACGAGGGACTTGAGAGATGCCCCCTACAACGTCTCCACATAGTCAACTGTCGTTTGACGCCCCTGCACAACCTGAAGCTCCACTGTTCCATTGAAGGAAAAACACATCCCAGGTCATGATGGCAGCCCCTCCACTATGTCGTGTGATCTCAGGTGGGATCTCCTTGTTATGCCAGTAAGGTTGGAAGCCATCAGGACCATCAAGGTTAAATTTGTTCTCATCAGAGAATAACATTTTTTCCACCTTTCAATGTCCCACATGTTTGGTGCTCTCGTGCAAATTCCAAATGAGCAATTTTGTGACATTGGAGGAGACATGGCCTTTGAAGACATTTTTTTTGTCTTACAAACTTCTCTCACAGATGCCGGCTGATGGTTAATGGACCGCACCCGGCACCAGCAGCAACCTCCATCTGGGCCGAGGATCGTCGGACAGCCAATCGGATCCTCCAGTGTCCGGTGACATTTTTCTGGGTCTACCACTTGACTTTTTAGTTCCATAACCCTCAGCATCTTTGAAGAAGTTTCAAATGACTGTCTTACTGCATCCAACCTCAGCAGCGATGGCGTGCTGCGTGAGGCTTTGCTTATGCGTTCAAAGAGAGAAAGCTTTTTTGCCTTTGCCATCAAGAGATCATGACAGTGTGAATACCTGACAGAAAATGTCATTGAATCCTCATTTTTGCCAAGATTTTGGCTTTTAAAGGCTGTGCTCTTAAACATTTGATCAGCTTAGGATATATAAACACACACTCACAGTAGAAATACAGTCTGTGAACTCTGCTAAACTCTGCTAAACTCATGGATGTAGGGAAGTCATTCACTTGTTTAAATGGGGTAAACATGCGTTGATTTATAGTGCAGTGTCCATGCTGCTCCCATCAAAGACAAATAGGATGCTGATTCCTTTCATTCCGCGTGCTCTGTGACACGAGGCTGCCAAGGACATATGAGTCCACTTTAACACATACGTCCTGATGTTTTACCTCCAGGCCTGCAAACCTTCTAACCTCTCTAATTTGTCTTAAGCCTCAAGGCAGATTGCATCAATGGTGCTTTTTGTTAATGTTAAATCACCTCACTCATCCGTGCCGTGTGACAACGTCATTAATTACACAGATGCTTTGCATCCGAAGCCTCTGATTTGTTTGGAAAAGTGATCATGGTAATGGTAATGGTAATGGTAATGGTAATGGTTTCGAAAGTATTTTTACATACGTTGAAGCACACCACATGGTCACACTTACACAATTCAACATGTCTGAAAAGGAATAGGAAAAAGCATATCTTGTTTAATGAATAAAAGAAAAGTATAAATAAAAAGTAAAGTTAATAAAGCTTATTTGTTGTTAAAATAATACATCAATAAGTATGTACATAAATAAATACAGAAGTTAAAATTCACACACACATTGTGCGGTAATAAATAAGTGCAGGATATGTAATAAACAATACTATTTATATATATATATATATATATATATATATATATATATATATATATATATATATATATACAAATAATAAAGAATAAGTACTGGAGTAAATTTGACCAACATGCAATAAAAACAAAAAAATTTTAGGGCCATATGCCCAAATTCCAACTCTCAATTTCCAATTCCGATGTCAACCGATATTGATATGTGTAACATCACATATCTCCTGTTGTGGAATTAACACGTATCTGTTGTGAAGCTAATGGAAACGGCATCAGCACTCAGCATCTGAACAACACTATGCAACTCAAGTAAGCAAACATCTGAGAAATACCTGTGATTGGGCATGGCAAAGCGTGGCTCGAGGAACTCCACGTTTGGTGAATCCGACGTCTTGCACGATAGAAAAGGGTTGGTTATCTAGTGCGATACACAGTTTCCTAGTCACGACTTTTGCCCTGGGAATTGGAAGTATTAAAGGAATAAGTTTTGGTTCCGCCTCGCATAACCAACGCTTCACAGTCATTGTAAATCACAAGTTTAATATCCGAAGGTGACACCACAAACATAACATTAGTCAGGAGTGAGCAAGCCTGTTACTAGCCACACGGGTGTTTACACGCTTCAGACGCGGTTTGATGAGGTCATCATTTGCGGGCCAAAAAATACAGAATCCCATAGGCCGATATACAGCATTTTTTTAAAATCGGTTTTCATTATAGGGAAAAAAACAGATACCGATATTACACTTTTATACCAATATCGGGCCAATAATAGTGGGCCGATATTATTGGACATCCCCAATATTATTGCCTTATTATTATTGATGCATTTGCCTCAATGATCCATGCCTTAGAGATGTCCGAACATTTTTCCAGCGAGGGCCACATACCGAAAAATAAAACGATGCAAGTGCCACTTTTGATATTTTGTCGAGCAACACATGTAGATATGCTAATAAGTTATATGCATTTCAAGATTATGCTGCATCTCAGCTTTGTGATATACAGGAGGTGGAAAAGCCTTTTATTAGGTCCTGTCCACACGTGAACGCTCCTGAGAGTTTTTATTTTTTTTTGGTGGGTTGAAAAACAACACTGGGTGCCAATGATGTAATACACAAGGCTCTCCTACGTGTGGCGCTGTGCAAAAACACACAGACGAAACCGCGTGACACACAGAAAACCATAGAAGAAGAAATAACGCACGCGCATAAGTCCACCGTCTTCTTCTTTCCAAGGCTCATCTAGACCTACGAGAAGTGGAATTACTTCTGTGAGTCATGATGGCGTATGAGACAACAAAATATCAGGAGAATGTCGAATATCAGAATATCGGCTGAAATATTCGCCAAAGCTCAATTCTGGTCGCGTGACGGCTACGGGGTGGCGGTGGGTCGGTGACGTCATTGTTTTCTGTTTACTCGAAAACTACAAGCTGGCGTTTTCAGAAGTTCCCACACTGTTAGCCGTTTTCCAAAAATACGGTTTCAGGGCACCCAGAACGCCATTTCTGTGTAGATGAGAGGCTGAAATGATAAAATACTTTGCCATTTTGACCTGAAAACGTTTTTGTGTGTGTGAGACCCACTGAAGTGTGATCACAATTGTGTGCAGTATTGCAGAACGTAATTAATTAGTTTTCACCATGTTTGTATAAAAAACGTTTTATTTTGTACATAAGTGGGGTAGTAATGGGCACTCACCAGCAGGGGGCAGTGTGGCAGCTCACCTGGCTCCAGGTGCATTCTCAGTTGATCTGCTTGGCAAACTTCCTCTTTCTACTTAGCAAGACGATGGACAGACGTGAAGTTGGCTGTGTCTCATTAATATATCCTGTTTTCAGAGTGGCCATTTAAGCTGCAACATGTGGATAGCTCCTTAGTGTCAACTCCGGTCTTTTTCCGATCATTTTTTCCCATTACCCTTTGGACTGGTTGCCAGCCAACCACAGGCCACATATAGACATACAACTGTTATTATTATCATTATTATGATTAGTCTAATTATTATCTTATTATCGTGCCAGTTGTGAGATCATTGAAAGCTGCCTGTTGTTCCGGTGATGAAGTCTGCTGCTTGTCTCGCTGAACAATTACCGACACCTCGTCACCAATGTAGAATACTACATTCACGATTTGAAAGTGTCTTCTTAATTCCTTGTACTTGTGTTTTAGTTCATTTAGCCATTTGAATGCTTGAAAATGCTTGATTTAGGCCAGTGGTTCCCAAACTTTTTACAGTGGCGTACCCCTTCAGACATTTGATCTGAAGCCATGTACCGCCTTATCCTGCAGACTTAAAAAACATAAACCTTTTTGTCTTAATCAACTTGAAATATTGAACATAGTTAATAGGTTAATTATTTTTATCATAATTCTGGGTCAAAAATGTATATTTTGCATGGTCACATTTGCCATTTGTGGATAATGGCTCTCACTGTGGTTCGCTGGAGTCCCAAAGCTTTAGAGATGGCTTTATAATCTTTCCCAGACTGATAGATCTCAATTCATCTCAGTTATGTTTTGATGGGGGCCGCACGGTGGTCTAGTGGTTAGCATGTTGGCCACACAGTCACAGTCCGGAGACTGATAAGACCTGGGTTCGATTCTCCCTTGGGCATTTTTGTGTGGAGTTTGCATGTTCTCCCCGTGCGTGCGTGGATTTTCTCCGGGTACTCCGGTTTCCTCCCACATTGCACATTAATTGGAGACTCTAAATTGTCCATAGGTATGAATGTGAGTGTGAATGGTTGTTTGTCTATATGTGCCCTGCCATTGGCTGGCGACCAGTCCTGGGTGTACCCCGCCTGTCGCCCGAAGTCAGCTGGGATAGGCTCCAGCATGCCCCCGCGACCCTAATGAGGAGAAGCGGCATAGAAAATGGATGGATGGATGTTTTAATGGGGGGGCGATCACTTTTTCCAAACAGGGCCATGTACTGTAGGTGTTTTTTTTCTCTCCCTTAATAATAAAAAGTTTCATTTAAAAACTGCATTTCATGTTCAGTTGTGTTGTCATTGACTAATATTCAAATTAATTTGAGCTGAAACATTTAATTGTGAGAAACATGCAAAAAAATAAGAACTCAGGAAGGGGGCAAACACTTTTTCACACCACTTTATATTTCCTTTATCAAAGTTTTTGTAGGCGTCACGTAGCTTTGGCATAATTATAGCTGGATATTTCACCACGCTTCCAGACAGATCTGATCGGCTTTCCCTTTAAGCAAAATCCATAAATTTGGAGTTGTGAAGGCCTTTCCAGAAGCTTATGTTAGTCTGCTTTATCCATTCCAGAAGCAGTATTGATGTGCGTGTGTGAACGTTGTCCAGTTGGAACACCCAATTGTGTCAAAGATTTAGTTGTCTAGTTGTGGATTTGAGATGAATTTGGAGGTAGTCCTCCGCCTTCATTTTGTGCAGGGTGCCAGCACCTGTAGTAGGAGTTGTAACATTTCCTTCATGGGCCACAAACCTGATACTGACAGCAAGAGGTGACAAACACCTGGACAGACACGCATTAAAACACGTGTAAAAGTCATTTCCTCTTTTGCTATCACAGCTGTTACAACAGCAGATGTCACATTCAAATTACAACGATCCCATGATTGCAATAAATATACCTTTTTGATTTTGAGGATCCTTTTCAAAGTGTTCTTAGTTTGGAGAATCACAGCTGGCCACGCTGGGCCACATTGTAATTACAAGGTTTTGCAGCACATGGCGTCATCCCGCCAAGTGCTTCTGGTCCAGCAAACTGGAGTCATGAACCTTTGCAAGCACATTACATCCTAAGATCTCATTGACAGCTGAAGGGACATCCCAGGATCTGACTAAAATTACAGTGGAAAGACACTGTTTTATTAGCTACTTGCAGTATAAGGGCCCTATGGCCCAGGATGACTTAGGGAGCCAGCAATGAGGATACAAGGATGACTGCTCAATATTGTATTACGAGGCCACATGTGTCAAACTCTAGGCCTCCTTGTTGTGGGTCCCACGCCAGGCTCTGTGATTTATTTTTATTTTTTTTTTACACTGAACTGGAGGAAATGTGCATTTTTGAAAAGAGTCTGTAATATTCGACTCCCCCCAAGTTCGTGAATGCAGCTACACTGCGTTCTGGCTGCTGATTGGATGAGCACAGGAAGGGGGAACGGAACCAGTGTGTTCAGTCAGTAAGACAGTAAGAAATCCATCTAATCCACTAAAATCGTCTTCTTCAGCGTCAGAATTGAACAGCCTCATAATTCCTTCATCACACACTTTGTCAGTCTCTTTCTCTCTCTGTGTCACTCCTGACTGCACACCAGTGGTAAAACTACCCTATGTAGGTTGATTTGTACCAATGTGGTGCACAAATTACACAAAGTCAAATGCCAGTGTATAAATAATACAAAAATAATAATTAGATTAGATTTTAAAGCCAAAAGTGCAAGCATGTGGCTTTGGGGGAAATCCATAAAGCTTGGTATGGGATCAATACTATAATTAACAGTATCGCCCACCCCATCACAAATGTGTGTGCTATAAAGCTATGTATAAAAACACCAGAGGCAACTGAAGTATAATTTAGCTTAACTGGTTTACAAGAAAGTCATGATGTTGGATTTTGTGATGTTTTTTTTTCAGTGAGCGTAAACGACCAGACAGCAGAGACAAGTCAAGTGAATTCCAGGACAGCGCTGCTGCCTCTGTGGCACCGAAATGTAGGCACTGAAAACCACAATGAATAAACGAAATGGACAACACGGTGGTGTAGTGGTTAATACTACAAGTTAGATTTGCTCTTTATTGTTGAAATGAGTGAGTATCACCATGATAATCCAAAAAGCTTTGTGGGGCCTTCAAAAATGGACGCATATGTGTCTGGGGAAGGATATAAAAAGCCCTACCACTGTCCTGAAAATAATTTACAAGTGGAGATCAGGTCAAACTGCCAACATGCCCAAGTCAGGCTGGTGTGGCGAGCGTAAGATGCTTAACAAACTGAAAAAAAAATCCCAAAATATCATCCAACAGAACTGACAGGAAGCTCATGCAGTTACCAACAAGTAGAGAGGAAACAAGTTTGATTTACGTGAGAGGCAAGCAGGAACATCTATACCAGAGATGTCCAAACATTTTCCAGCGAGGGCCACATACTGAAAAATGAAAGGATGCGAGGGCCACTTTGATATTTTGGAAAACTTAAAAACTGCATCTCAGCTTTGTGATATAGGTGAAAAAGTCTATTATTAGTATGAATTTTGGTCCTCACTATTTTTTTGTTTTGTGTTTTTTTATTTTCCAACAATGTCAACTTTCCTCTTAAATAATCAATGATAATTTCCTTTTCACCGATATACACCTATACACCGATATTATTACCCCGATATCGGCAGAAAAATTTTATATTGGTAGATATTATTATTGGGGTTTTCCCTATAATGAAAATTGATAATAAAAACCTGCTGTATGTATCGGCCAAAGGGCTCCCGTACTTGCCGTCATCGAGGCATCCCGCGGCACCCATACGTGGAAATACTTCGTCACGTCCTGTGTTATTCTTCGCAGTCGGAACTGGGCTTGATATGTTGAAACCATGGGCGTGGGTGTGCCGCAGATAGCACCGACGTTGGCTCACTTACTTGCTTGTAGCAGCGCTGGCACGGTCTTGTTGTCTCTTGTCAGTCGACATTTTTACACACGTCAAGGGTCACCAAATCACAACGAGACAGGAGTCAAGGTAGGTGGCACCAATCAGTTTACTCTCCGCTCAACACAATTCTTTTAATTCTTTAGCAATAACTAAATGGCTACAACAACCTCATGACACGGAAACGGAAGTCCGACTGACCGATCGACAGACTTTATTAATCTCCAAGAGAAATGTCGACAGCAATGTTGTGGGTCACCACAATGTGTTAATTCCATGACGGGAGATATGTAATGTTACACGTATCGGTTGACATTGGAATAGGAAATTGAAAGTTGGACAATATCGGCGTATCGGTTAATAAAAGCCAATATCAGACATCTCTAATTATGACTTTATTTCCATAATACAAACTTTTCCCAAATGTAATTTTCCAAACAATTATAACTTGATGTTGTTGGTGTTTTCAGTTTTCTTGTTCCATCATATTTTTAGAACGTGCTGTGGCCCCCGGGGCCGCACTTTGGATGTAGAAGTAATTCCTGATCAATATGTTTGTTGATATTTAATAGTCAGATTCTAGCCACAATTTTGATGACTTAGGCTTGATTGACTTTGACTTGACGACATCATCAAAGATTTGTAACTTGATTTGGATTTTAAGATCAATGGGCCTCATTCACGAAACGTTCTTACGCACAAATGTGTTCGTAAAGCCTTCTTCCGAAGATTTTTGGCATTCATGAAACGTGTTCTTAACTCACAGTTCTTAGATCTAAGAACAAATTCCACGAACGCTCAGGAGGACTCTTACGCACAAGCAAAGATTGCACTTTCAATGCGCAATCGCCCTCATGATGGATTTTGCAACCTGATCTCAAAAAATGTAGTGCAAATAAAATATCCCAACAATTATTTATCATGGATAAATATATATTCAAATCCCAATTCTATCATCCATTTCTCTACCTCAATCGCAAACGGTACCACTCAATTAATATCCAAATAATCTCAGATTGGCAACAAGATTCTGAATGTTGTTGCAAGTTTCCCTGGAGGTACACACGACTCCTTCATTTTCCGAAATTCCTCCGTTGGAATGCGCCTGGGTCATGGCGCAGCATGCGACCGATGGTTAATCGGTGCGTAAAATGTTAATTTCTTGCCTTTTGCATGTTGTTATGTGGCCATTAACTTATATTACATGTGATCGAGGCTATGCCCTGGCACCTTGGCTCATGACACCATTGAATAATCCGCAGACCCCACAAGAACAAATGTACAACCAAAAGCACACACGTACACGCTCCTGCGTGGAGCGCACCATCGGTATACTCAAGGGACGCTGGATGTGTTTGGACACGGCAGGTGGAAGGCTGCTCTACAAACCAGAAATGGTAGGTTTTGTAGTATTTAATATTAGGTTTTAGTTTATTTTTGCTTTGGAATGGCAAAAAAATAAGAGGCAAACATTCTGATTCTTTGTGAAGGTTCTCATTAATCCAGGAATTCTCCATTGCAGATATGTTTTATTTGGTCAACTGGATAAATAATTGATTCTCTGTTGTTGCAGGTGTGCAGGATCATAATGGCCTGCTGCGTCTTGCATAACATCGCAATGAAACGTGGTGTGTCTATTGCGCACGATCACCCCCAGATAAGGACATGCGCCCCCAGCCACGTCTTGAGCCAGAGCACGGGGCTGCTGTATTAATTAGGCAGCGTCTAATCAAATGTAACCACAGAACAAATAAATTGTCACACATAAACTATGTATTTTGACTTTATTTTTCCATCATGATTGTGTAAATATTTTCTAGAGTTTCCGAAATGGTTTGGTTTCTGATTGATGGCCCACCTCCCGTTTCCTCCAGATCCCTCCGGTGCAGTCCAATCTTTTTTTTTTGAGTCTATTTTAAGTCAAAACACTTCTTTTTAACCTCTGCGGTGGTGCGTTTCTCCGTGGAAACGGCATTCATGTTTCCTGCAATGGTGCTCCATGCCGACTCTTTTTGGATGGCCTGATGACCGGTGGATACACTTGAAAATAAGGTGGTCTTGTGTTCGGTCACTCCTTGTAAAAGCACCTCTATTTCAGTAGAATTGAAGTTTTTCTTTCGTTTGTTGTCCAGCTGCTCCTCAGTCTTGCCCTTGCGCGTTGCCATCTCCGCCTCCAGCTGCCTGTTGCGCACGGCACATTTTTGACCTTATATAGGAAATAATAGGCGATGACCTATGCAAATTAGGGCTCACATGCACGGGCATCGCAGTTGGCATTCATCAACCTAAGAACACCGGTGCGAACGATTATCCCTACTTAAGAACGTGTCGTGAATGTGGAGCAGTTTCCAACCCGCGCCTTCTTAAGTACAGTTCTTAAGAAGACTTTTAAGAAGATATTCGTGAATGAGGCCCATTGTCCTGCTGCAGAACCCAGGTTGGTTTCAGATTGAGGTCACCAACAGGTCCAGACATTCTCCTCCAGGATTTTTTGGTAGACAGCAGAATTCATGGTTCCATTTATCACAGAAAGTTTTCCAGGTCCTGAAGCAGCAAAACAGCCCCAAACCATCACACTACCACCACCATACTTTACTGTTTGCATGATATTCTTTTTCTGAAATGCGGCATTACTTTTATGCCAGATGTAATGGGACACACACCTTCCAAAAAGTTCAACTTTTATCTCGTCAGACCACAGAGTATTTTCCTAAACGTCTTGGGGATCATCAAGATGTTTTCTGGCAAAATTGAGACGAGCCTGAATGTTCTTTTTGTTCAGCAGTGGTTTTGGTCTTGGAACTCTGCCATGTATGCCATTTTTGCCCAGTGTCTTTCTTATGGTGGAGTCATGAACTCTGACCTTAACTGAGGCAAGTGAGGCCTGCGGTTCTTTGGATGTTGTTGTGGGGTCTTTTGTGACCTCTTGGATGAGTTGTTGCTGTGCTCTTATGGTCACTCCTGGGAAGGTTCACCACTGTCCCATTTGTGCATAATGGCTCTTACTGTGGTTCGCTGGAGTCCCAATGCTTTAGAAATGGCTTGATAACCTTTTCCAGACTGATAGATTTCAATTCATCTTAGTTATGTTTTAATGGGGGACGATCACTCTTTCACATTGGGCCATTCAGGTTTGAATTTTTTTCTCCCTTAAAGGGATAGTTCGGATTTAAAAAAATATATCTATCAGATCTCACAAAACGCTCGGCGTTATATTTGTCTCCCACCGTATCCCTGCGCACTGTCGCCTGTCCATTCTCGTGTATGTGACGAAGATGCTCGCATTCCGCGACGGCGCAACAAGACCATCTTGTTTACGTATGTGCTCCACAGCAGAAGAAGATGCAAGTGTCTTTGTCACATACACATCAACGCACAGGCGACGTGCGCAGAGATACGGCGGGAGACAAATATAACGCAGAGTGTTTTGTGTTTCATTTCAAAACTGCGTTTTGTGTTCAGTTGTGTTGTCATTGACATAGATAGAAAAGGTATGGAATTTTGAAATGTCAAATCTGCAGGAACCCTCTAGATAGCAAACAAGTGTGTGGCCGTAATCCTATTTTCTAATGTTATGATAATAATAATAATAATATATTCGTAAATATAATAATGTCCAATAAACTTTGGACAACATACTTGAGTAAATCCAAGCAGTGGCGCCTCCACTTTAGAATCCGGACCACTGCTGTTTTGTTTTGGCCCCATGTGAGTCGTCCAGTCAGCAGACTTGCCACAGGCCCACAGCAGTTGCTGGCTTTGCGTCCCCTAAAAATACATCAAAGGGGGCTGCAGCATTGCCGTGAATCCCACCCCGGCTTTTAACCTCAAGCCAACCATGGAGGAGGAGCATGCATCTGAGGGAGAGGGAGAGCGAGAGAGAGAGAGAGGAGAGAGGAGAGAGGAGAGGCTGCTTCAGGTTTCAGAAAGGCGCACTGGCGGCTGACCTGCAGCACACATTGCGATCACTTGAGAGAGGAACAAGCAACTTCTGGGACGGAGATGACTCCCAGTACTTCTCTATAAACTGGCAGCATCAGGAGCATCACTGACCAATGGCACAGCACAAAATGCACGTGTTTTTAAGTTTGATATAGTCGCTCATAAGAAGAACATTCATTTTGATAAAGTCCACATTTGTAGCCCAACTCTTCCTCTTCATCCTGATGGTCTTTGCTAATTGTCCGAGCGGATAGAAACATCAATTGAGGTCTGCAATGGAAACGGATCAGAAGATGGAAGCTGTGGGGACAAGGAGCCAAGAGAACACCCAGAAGAACACTTCCAACAAGCTGCAACTGCACTGGAGAGATGTTTCTGCTTTCACACTTGCCTTATTTCTACTTTGTGTTGGAGTTTGCATTGGAGTTCTTGTGCGGACGACGACGCTGCAGTCCAGGATTGTAAATCTGGAGCAGCAGCAGATCTCAGCCTGGATGTTGTCCCTGGAGCAGGTGGAGCCCGTTATTTTGGACAGGCTGGACCAGATCTTGGACAAGGTGAGCACTTCTCTTCCACAAGGTTTACTATGAAATGTTCCATGAGCTGAGGAGTAGGTTAACTTGATCCTATCTTGCATCTACCTGATATTTTTGCACATTAGGCGCTATTTGCACTGCTGTTGTTTCTACATATTGTATATACTACACATGCCCTCTTTTAATTTCTTAAAATTCTCTACATAGACACATTTTTTGCATTTCATATTCTCCTTTATACTCTTTACTGCATTGCACCGTGGGGAGAAGAAAAGCAAAAAACGTAAAAAATGATTGATGTGTGTTTTGCTTACCTAGCGATAAGAATAGAGAATTTGTAACAGATAAGTTATGCAATGATGAATGAACAATAATAGTAATAATAATGTATAAGCCAATAATGAAAGTAGAAACATAATAATCAAAATTAAAAGTAGGTAAAAAAAAAAATACAAAAAAATAAAAGAAACTGGGTTCAATGACATTTTCTAAAGAGATGAAATATACATGACTGAACAAGTGACCGAATATGGCTTGCGCAGCGATGAGGTCAAAGAAAAGAAAGAAAAAGTGTTGAAATGTTGGATAAGTGAATAATAAAAGTAATTCAAATGAGTAAATAGTCGTGAAAAAAAAGTTCAATAAAAATATATAAGGCAAAAGAATTAAAAATACTAAAGATTGTAGTCATGAGATTCGTTTATCGTGGTTAACTGGTTCCAGACAGGACCATGATAAGCGAATTTTCACAAAGCAGGATTCAGTACTTCTAAATGGAGTAGTTAACATAGGAAACATGTTTACGACCTTCTAAATATGGGTTTTAACTAGTGGTGCACCGATCAGTATCGGACGATTTCTGTAAAAGCACGGTATCGGCATATGCCGATGCTTGCTTTATAACGCCGATCACATCCGCCGATATGCTCCAGCTTATAGCGACTGTCTCACAAGGCCAAAACAAGCATATCTTCCGTGTGGGACTTACCTGTCATTGTGAGAGTGATATAAGTTCTGCACCCTGAAAAACATGGCAAAAAAAACTAGTTTTAGTTTGGTGTGGCATTTGGGGGGGTGAGCACTTGGCAGGATTGGTGAGTTATCGAGGCTCACACGGTGATCATCGGTCAGGCGGCGGCTAATGCAGCGCCCGTGTGTATGCGTGGCAGTCGGAAAGTAGCCTGAATACTGGTTGGATTCGTCAGGCTGCTTGGGGGTCCTTCTGGAGCGCCATCAAGCTGCTCTCGCATCCAAATTCTCCTCAAAGATGCCGCCTGATCCTCTAAGTTTCACCAGTGATTTTGAAAAAGTAAGTCAAATATGTTTTTTTATGGTTCCCCTTTCATATATTATAGCTCGGGGTCACCGACGCGGGCACCAGGGAGCCCCCAGCGACCACACAAGGTGCCCGGAAAGCCTACTTTTCGTTCAGGTTTTCAGTTAATAATGTGAGAACACTAGAAAGAAATGCATTCTCAAATCCAAAATGTGAGGTGTGGATACCAGCATTTTGTTCATGTTCTGGTAAAACACGCATATTTGGTTTTTTTGGGGGGTTGAAATAAGGTATGAAAATAAATGTTGCAAAAATGAGTAGCTCTTACAAGAAAAAAACACCGCTGACCCCTGAAATAGCCAAGAGTAAAAATTGACACAATCTATGTGATCGGTATCGACTGATTTCACTCATGGATGATTGGTATCGGCAGTATGAAACCCTGCTCGGAGCATCCGTAGTTCTAACATTATTAGGGCCCTCAAGACATGTAAAAACAGACCTAGAGTCACATTACACTCATTACATTACCCTATATAGTAGACAAAATAAGAGAAAATAAGACATAAATAAGACTCCTGCGCATGTGTGTTCCCCAGGGGAGAAGAGTGATTGGCAGACAGGAAGTGACAACAAGGGTTCAGAGTTGAGATTTAGCTTGCTGCAACAGATTCTGATTCATGAAATCATTCAAACCTGCAATAAAAGCCTGTTGTTCTGGCGATCACGTGTGGCGCTTGCATGCTTCAGCTCCTGACACCTAGTGACCAGTCTAGAATACTGCATATTGAAATTGTCTTCTGAATGCCTAAAATGCTTCATTTAGGCAAAAAAATACGTACAATTTGCTTTGATATGCGTAGGTATTACTGTAGTGTAGCTGAAGCAATAACTTGTTGATCAATCAGTTAAAAGATATTGCTGGATTTTGTCGAAACGGGCATATGTTTCTGTTGTATTCATATTTCGTGCAGTAAAAGCAGTTGTTAACGTTAGAAAATAAATGTATGGTACAGTAATGTATTGTAGTGTTCTTGTCGTCCCCAAATGGCGTCTTTGCATGTGCCGCGCAGATGACGTGATCATTAACGTTAGTCCAGTTCCATGACGTCTTTGATGACGAGCACTTTGACTTCACCCGGTCTTCCATTTAAGCACATTTGTTTGACAGTCCGATGTAAAATCAGCGATGAAGGTATATTTCAACTTATTATTGGAATTCTAATCACTCTAAAACTTCATTTAGGGAATTTTCCTGAATTGGCTGGTTTGGACACGTTTTGAAATACAAAGGACTCTTCCCAGCCTCTCACATCTGTTGCCCCTAAACACGCCCCCCTTGCTACCTTTTCATTGACCACTTCCACAGCTACACTAACAAGCTCTTCCACAGTGATTGAAGTCTTTCAAAGGTCTGTTTTCCCTTCCTCTGTTTTCTTTGGCCAAACCTTTATCATCCCCCACCGCACCCCATCAATGCTTTCTCGGGACGAGGCTTTTGCTCCCACCAGGTGAGAAGAGAACAGCCCACTTTTTGGTGAAGAGGTTTTGCCCTCCCACAATCTCAATAATACAACCACACATGCCTAAATCAATGTCATGTAATCAACTTCAAATGGAAAAACAAAATGTAAGTTCCAGTACAACAGAACACACGTGATGTTTACAAGGTACAGGGAAGAAAAAGAATGAAAAACCACAGTGTCCGATATCATTTATCATTTATCATTATTCCTATATACTATATCCTGCATTTATTTAAACATTATACAATGTTTCCGTCACTTTTTTACTCCTTTTCATTCATTTCTAATGCCCTGGTGGTGTACATACAGCCAGCCAATGGAGAGATGTCCAGCGCCAGTCCCAAATGGGAGGGTTGCATCAAGAAGGGCATCTGGTGTAAAATTTAACCAAATCACTCAAGTGATTAACTCACTATTGTGACCTTTGATCGGAAAAGACACAAAATTTTAAACAAAGAATACAGTTTCAGATTTGCCACGGGCTGCACAGGCGCTTTGATTCTGCCTTTCTAAGTATGTTATAGCAAAAATCGCTCAGAAAACATTGAAAAGTAAGACTGAAGTTTATGCCTTTGTTTTAAATAAGGTGTGTCCAAAGTGCAGCCTGCGGGCCATTTGCGTCCAGCGGCTGTTTTTTTTGTTTTTGTTATTTTTTTATTTCCCATGACGAAATCTAAAATGTCATTTAGCAAGAAAACAAGCAAAAAAAAAAAAACAGCAAAAATTGAAAAATCAACAGTACTTTTAAATGAATAAAGTCAAAATGTTAAGAGAAAAAAGTTGCAATCTAATAAGAAAAGGTCATAATTTTGTCAGAATATAATAGTCAAGAAAAAAGACATCATTTTTAAAAAAGTCATCATGTTATGAGAAACAAACAAAACAAGTTGTAATTTTTGGAAAACTCGGTTGCGGGGAAAAAGTTATGTCACCAGAATAAAGTCACAATTCTAAGAAGAAAATTTACAAGAATGAAGTTTAAATACTTGGAAAATAAAACAAAAAACAGCAGAAGTGGAAAAAAACTGCTGTTATTTTACAAGAATAAAGTCAAAATATTAAGAGAAAAAGTTGTAATTTTACAAGAATAAACACATAATATTTTGAGGAGGTTTTTTAAAGTTGTAATAGGAGACGCATACAAAACAAAATAAGGTTGTAATTTTTGTATTAGTTTGGGGAAATTTATATTAGTCAAAATATGGAACAGCGGTGAATATTCAACAGCCAACCAAAATGACCCCAAGAGCGCAACGACGACTCATCCAAGAGGTCACAAAAGACCCCACAACAACATCCAAAGAACTGCAGGCCTCACTTGCCTCAGTTAAGGTCAGAGTTCATGACTCCACCATAAGAAAGACACTGGACAAAAACGGCCTGCATGGCAGAGTTCCAAGACCAAAACCACTGCTGAACAAAAAGAACATTCAGGCTCATCTCAATTTTGCCAGAAAACATCTTGATGACCCCCAAGACCTTTTGGAAAATACTCTGTGGTCTGACGAGACCAAAGTTGAACTTTTTGGAAGGTGTGTGTCCCCTTACATCTGGCGTAAAAGTAATGCTGCATTTCAGAAAAAGAACATCATACCAACAGTAACATATGGTGGTGGTGATGAAGACTTTGGAGTGGCCTAGTCAAAGTCCTGACCTGAATCCTATTGAGATGCTGTGGCATGACCTTAAAAAGGTGTTCATGCTTGAAAACCCTCCAATGTGGCTGAATGACAACAATTCTGCAAAGATGAGTGGGCCAAAATTCCTCCACAGCGCTGTAAGAGACTCATTGCAAGTTATCACAAACGCTTGATTGCAGTTGTTGCTGCTAAGGGGGGCCCAACCACTTATTAGGTTTAGGGGGCAATCGCTTCTTCACACAGGGCCATGTAGCTTTGCATTTTTTTCTCCCTTAATAACAAAAAGTTTCATTTAAAAACTGCACTTCATGTTCAGCTGTGTTGTCATTGACTAATATTTAAATTTGTTTGATGATCTTAAACATTTAAGTGTGACAAACTTGCAAAAAATAAGAAATCAGGAAGGGGGCAAACACTTTATTCTTGTAAAACTACTGCAGATGTTTCCATTTTTGCTGTTGTTTATTTGTTACCTTTTCTTGTTAAACTATATTTTTAGAATGTGCCTTAGGAATATTAAAAAAAACAGCCACGGGCCACACTTTGGTCACCTTTATGTTAGCGCAAATACCGAGCAAAAAGAAGGGAAGTGAAATTGAAAAGAAAAACAGTTGAATTGTGTTACGTACAATGAAAGAGACATGCCTTACCAAGGGGCCCGCAGTGTTGAGGGTCTCCTTCATCTGCTATAGACAAGCCCAAGGCAATGCAGCAGGCCTTTTTTGTTTATCTCTCCCAGTATACATAGTCATTATTAATGGGCCAAAACCAGATGTAGCCTTTCATGAAGAAAGTCAAAGAGAGTCAAAACTTTCACACAAACAGGCGGAACCCAGTCGATTCCAGGGCGCTGGTCAACCATTGACGGCATTTTAAACTAGTTTTCTGATCAGAAATAGAAATATTCAGTTCATTCTTTCATTCACACACATTCCAATAAGAGAGGTGTGAGGGGACACTTGAAATTACCTAAATAACCGTGTTTAAAGTTCGCAAAAATTAACAATAACGCCAAACATTTTATTCTTGTATGAAAGCAATGGCAAAACTGTCCTACATATTTGAATGTACATTTCATATTTTTGAAAATATATAAATATATCTAGTAGAAAAAATGTGGGTTCCCTTACTGCCACCTTGGCACGCGTTTCCACTGTTGAATTCTTCTAGGTTTGGACTTTTTGTTTATTTCCATCCACGTCAGTGCTTGTCTTGACACGGTCTGGGTCGAGGAAAGATAGTCGGGAGAGCTGATGGTAAAATCCACATTCCTGTCCCAAACTTTCCTTTATCTGAGGGCCAGTACCAAATCAACTGTCCTTGAAATGTGCCGAACACATCACGGTCTGATGCAGCGAATGTCCTGAACAAGCTAGCTCCGTCTGTTCAAGCAAAAGACCGCCACACAACATGAGCAGTTTAAATGCATTTTAACATTCAATACATCTGATTTGAGTTTATGACCTAAAATGTTGAAAGCTGGTTCATCGTTTAACTATTGATAACGATTCATACGTGTTGAACACATAACTGCCTTCACGTGCTCTTCTGAACATTCAAGTACAATTTAATATTCTTCAGCAAGACTGACTTGTCATTATCACCTATATGCCTGCCGATTTTTACCATATGGTGCTCAGGGGTGTTGAAAGTCTGACATTATCCCTTGGAGTGTGTGTTGCCATCTGGTGGGCTTAATAAGAACTGCATTTTACAATAGCTTTTTCTGTGCTGTGGTGATCTGTACTTAGGTGTATTTAGGTGTACTTAGGTGTACTTAGGTGTACAGTCACGGCCAAAGGTTTAGAGAATGACACAAATATCAATTATCACAAAATCTGCTGCTTCCATTTTTATGATGACAATTGCATATAGAACAACAGACTGGAAGCTTTAAAAAGGGTGGTGCCTGAAATCTTTGTTTTTCCTCTGTTAACCGTGGTTACATGCAAGGAAACAGGTCCAGTCATCACTGCGTAGCACAAAAACTGCTTCACAGGCAAGGATATTGCCGCTAGTGGGATGGCACCTAAACCAACCATTCATCAGATTACTAAGAACCTCAAGGAAAGAGGTTCGATTGCTGTGAAGGAGGCTTCAGGGCACCCAAGGAAGTCCAACAAGCGTCTGGACTGTCTCTGAAAATTGGTTTAGCTGTAGGATCAGGGCACCACCAATGTAGCACTCGTTCAGGAATGGTAGCAAGTAGATGTGAGTGCTTCGGCTCGATCAGTGAGGCGAAGACTTTTGGAAGATGGCCTGGTGTCGATAAGAGTACATAGAAGCCACTTCTCTCCAGGAAAAACATCAGGGACAGACTGGTATTCTGCAAAAGATACAGATATTGGACTCCTGAAGACTGGGTTATGAATCCGGTTTCTGACTGTTTGGGTCATCTGGAAAAACGCTTGTCTAGAGAAGAAAAGATGAGCGCTACCATCAGTCCTGTGTCATGCCAACAGTAAAGCATCCTGAAATCATTCATGACTAAAGAATGGCATCAAAAAACAACCTCTGAATGCAACTTCTCCCGACCATCCGAGAACAGTTTGGCGACGAACAATGCCTTTTTCGAAGGCAAAAGTGATAACCGAGTGGCTTGGGGAACACCATAGCAACATAGTAACATCTGACAAAAAGATCTAAATACACTGAAGCAGAAACCTTTGTGAAAACCAATACTTGCCATTCTCAGAACTTTTGGCCACAACTGGACTTCCGTGCAGGCAGCGTGGGTTCAGTGCCCACTTGGTAACAGCGTGAATGTGAGTTGTCTCTACAAGTGCCCTGTGATTGGGTGACAACCAGTCCAGCTGGGATAGGCTACATAAATGGTACAAAATAGATGGATGGATCGATGAGTGAAAAACTGCGCTGGCTCTAAAAGCCAAGTGAAACTGAGGTTTCCAAAAAATTTTAAATCGAGCAGTCTTTGTAAATATGGCAATACGTTTATCACAGGAAACGTTTGGGCCAGACAACTGGAAGGGGACAGATGCCAGATGCAGGTCAAGACAGTTGTTTTGACAGACTTTGCAGCACACAGCTGTTGTTCCATAGCCTCAAGCAACCCAAGATTTTTAAAACATCTTTGCCTCAAAACCCTTCTGAAATACCTGAATTATACCTCAATGAACTCCTGAAGCCACAGACACTATACATAGAACACATGAAGGACATATAAAGTACAGTAATAAAAATCACTAAATACGAGAAGTTAAAGTAATTTTAACAACAGAAAAAGAGAACAACTCCAACTCCTGAATGTTTTCCCTGTGGTTGTCTTGCACACTGGAAGGGGTGTTGCAATGGGGGGACAGACAGTCTTATTGGGAGGAGGAAGTCTTCATCATAAGCGCACTACCCTGCTTAGTTATCACTGTCCATTTCATAGGAGCAGATCCTTTCACATGTTCAAGGACACGATCTATGTCCTTCATGATGGCCGAGGTGTTTGGCATTCAGCCAACGTTGATTTCTGCACTTTCTGAACATTACTTGAACCGTGTCTAATTTCATTTCACTTTTCACTTTCCTTTTCTTTGACACGTCATCACCATCAGGAGACCTCTGCCTCACGCTTGGGAGACATAATGAAGGAAGAAAGTTAGCTAAAAAGAAAAGCTGTCACCGGGGGCATTCAGGGCTGTCGGAAGTTCGACTCCCAAGATGCAGAGGCAGAAAAGCGTCTTTAGCGAAAGGAGCACGTCTAACTTGAGTAAAGGCGGGAGCAAAAAAAAAAAAGAGTGTTTGCAACATAAGGCGCTGGGCTTATGAACCTAGTTAAGCCCAATTACCATTTGCAGACAGCTGCAGCATACTGCTGCACAGGTGTCAAGTGGGCACAAAACACACAGGAAACACATACAAAATAAGAGCTCAAACAGGAAGTTCTGCAATCGTGACAAAAAGGGACATTGTCTTTCCCGCTGACATATTCTTGACCACATACACGCACAAAAGTAGTTCTCTTTTCCTTTTTGTCCAGTATTTATAATTTATGGGAGTGCGTCATAACCACGAAACATCACAACACGAGGACCGCCTGTACTTGTCTGTAAATCGAATCAGACCTTTCCAAAGTCAAAATTCTCGACACATTCAGGACATTTAGCCATTCTGGTACATTGCGCTATCATGTTAGGTGTTAGCATGTTAATGTTAGCATTGCTAGCATGCTAGCTATTTTTATGGGTAGACGCATATATAAACAGCACTGTTGTGCTCTGTTAGCATGCTAATGTTAGCATGTTAGCATTGATAGTATGTTAACATTAGCATAGTAGCATTAGACATTTTCATAAGTAGACACTTATACTGTATGAAGACTTGGCACGATCATGTTAGGTGGTAGCATGATAATGTTGGCACGTTAGCACTGCTAGCATGCTAACATTAGCAATCTAAATATGTAGTTAAAATAAATGTAGGACTAATCATTTATGGTGTAAATCACAATATGGGGCAAACTATGGCGGAGGTCTGCGCTCTCTGAGTGCTTTTCTAGTTTAAGTAGTAAATGGCTTATTTACTCCTATTGTGTCTACTGTGTTGGGTAATAGGAGTGTATAGGTGACTATAGGGGTGTTATTTCATGTCTAGAGGGCTCTTATAATGTTAAAAACCGTATTTAGAAGGTCGTAAACAGGTTTTCTATGCTTTACCTATGAAAATATTCTATTTATAAATCAGGAACCCTACTAAACAGTAAAAGATTAGGTGTCCCAGGTAAGATTAGGCTTGTGAGGTTTTTAAATCTGACATCTGGACAAAATCATACAGAAACACTTAAAATAAAAAAAATCAAAGACACACAGATTTTTAATTAGATGTACTGCAGGTCTGGGCAATTCCAAAACTTTATTTGTCTTTTGCTGAAACACCTCCTGTTGATAGTCATGCTGAAAGGTGAAATTCCTCTTCAGCTTAAGCTTTCCAGCATTCATCTGAAGATTTATGACCAAAATTGACAAGTATTTGGAACTGTCCATAATTGTTGTAACTCACACTCGCCTGTAAATACGTTTATTTTACTTCAATACTTCAATGGTCTTCTATTTTCCTGGGGCGGGGAGGTTATTTTGAAAAATACCAGCGCACATGTGAACACAGACGTATTTGCACTTCCTCTAAATAACTGCCACATCCTCACCATCACCACCTGAAAACACCCTGCCTTCTTGACCTCCTCCTTACGTTGGCCCACACATGACCCCCATAACATTTACAGCTCTCTCTCTGCATGTCTGCTACACGCTCTGCTGTGCGCACAGCAAGTGCAAACGCCGGCGAAGAGCTCCGGGCTTCATTCTGAGGTGAAGAAAAGGGAAAAATACTGCATGGATTTACCTCCATGGCTCCCCACAGACTTATCAGCAGCTACATTGAGATGTATGACAAGTCAGCCCTGCATGGACCTCACATGCGTGTGCCTGCTGGGAGTAATGACACGTGTGCTAATCACAAAGCCCCACGCAAACAGTACTCCAACTGCGTACCTCTGCACTTCATCACCACACAGTTAGTGATGACAAAAACACACACACGAGCACACACGCACGTAGGGTGGGTGTTTAATCGAGCACGGACTTTGGGGCTTGAGACAAAGCAGGTATGTTGACGGTTGTCGATATTGTAAGGATGTCAAGTACAGCGAGGTCAAGAACGGATGAACGCATGATTAACATCTCGAGGAAGATCGAGTCCAAAGTACCGTTTGCATCCGCGGCCCGTTTTTTTTGTTGGCACGCGGCATAGTCTAAAAATACCGTGGCATCCGCTTATGTCGACAACCTGTCTACGTGGACCTACTCATCAAGTCCTGGTCCACCGTGTTCTTCTTACAGTAATCCCTCCCCGTTTTGAATTTCGTGGCTTCACTCTATCACGTTTTTTCAAAAATCTATTAATATATAACAAATAATGCTGTTTCGTGGTTCAATGCGGTCTATTATTAATTGAATATATGTATATTTAAGCAAATTTGACATATTTTTGCCTAAATGAAGCATTTTCAAGCATAAAAATGGCTAACTTAAGTAAAATACAAAGGCTCGAGGCATTTAGAAGATGGATTGAAAGATGTTGTGATGATATGTAAATGTATCTTTTCACAAAAAGTTGGTTTTCTCTTTTTTTTAGTCGGGAACTGATATTTTCCTGAAACTTCCCGATGTTCTACTGCTGATTACTAAAGAACGAAAAGAGGTAGAAACAAACTTTTTTTTCTGATGAAAGACAAGAGGCTAATCTTTCTTTCGCTAGGTTCCATGTTTACATAACCATAGAACACAATAGTCTGTGTCTTGACAAAAATCAGTCAAAATGGTATAAATTTCCTGTACTGAAGGGGTTGAATTTTGAAAAATGGCTGGGATGGAATAAGTTCATCGGTGATACGTCATAATCGGCCTCGGTCGTGCTCTACTGAATTTTACTTATGTAACCGCGTGATATTCCTTCAACCATAAGTCGCTATTATCACGTGAAAACCCATTCAATAAATAAAATGCTGATGAAAAGCTTATTTCACTTTAATGCTGCTTTGCAATAAATTGCTTACTCAAAAACTGTTTTGTCTCACTTCCATTTCTTCTTTTTGCATTGTGGAGCTCGACTTAACCCCGTTAAGGTCCAACAGTGCAAAATGTTCATTTAGAAATTTTTCAACTGATCTTAAAATGTTAGTCAGGAGAGTGTCATGCAAACGCCCTTTAAAGCATGAATTCATGAAAACTTGTATTTTCTTTTATTAAAAAGTGAAGTACTACGACGGGTTCCTCACAAGATTTTTGAATAAAGCGACTTTTTAAATGAATAAACCCTCGTCTAGGCTTTTTATCACTCAAAGATCTGCAAAACACTGGCCTTGGTCTTTTCCTGGCTCGTACTTTACTTTTAACATCTGCAAACCTCCTTAACATTCCCTTACCTTCAACAACAACTTTTTAGGCTCCCACATATTATTTTTGTTTTCATTTCTAGGAATCTGAATTGGGTATCAACTAATCTTTGTTCATCATTTCCAAAGGTGATCAAGTCCGCTTCATGGCCAAACGCAGTTGTACCATTTTTTTTTTTTATCAGCTCATTGATTTTAGTGGCACAAAAGTCCCTTTTGACTTCATTGTTTTGTTGACCACACCATCGTGCCGCAGCTTAGAGGCGCTGATGTAACAGGCGGTGCCCAGAAGACTGTCGGAGTGCTGAGAATGACAGCGCCTCCAGCACCTGTCGCCAGCCTCTAAACAGTCCACGCTGGCATTCCTCTGCTAGTAAGCACCGCCAGTTGGAGAGCCTGCCATGCTTTGGAGAATGTACTCGGATGCTTGTGGATGCTGCTCAGGGTCAAATCACAGGCAGGCATTTGTGCACCTAATGAGGTCAACTATCGCACTTTGATACCCCGAAATAACGTAGACATACGAGCAGGTTTTGTGTCAAAGAGCTTCTGTTTGAGCTGGTCAGATAAGCAACGGTCGTTTCTCGCCGCAGTTTGTGAGATAAAGACGTTGTGCGCTGTGTGTTCCCTCGCTACATCGCGGTTCACCTATCGCGGATTTGCTGTTTCGCTGATTTTTTGGTGCAATTTTGCATGTTTTTTTTTAACAGCATACGAACACACACTGTGTTCTGTGTCCTTGTGGTGTATTAGAGCAATCTGGCGGTGCTCTGTTGTATGTGTCTGTTATTGTGTTTACTACTGCTACCAGTAGAGGGTGTTGTATGCTCATGGGAGAGTTGAAGGCTTGTGCAGCTCCACCTGGTCTCAGCACGTGTTTACGTGCCCGTACGAGCATAGTAGGAAGCCACAGTAGACAATAGCCGGCTAAATGTAGAGCCACAACAGTCCTTATTGGCTAAGGGGAACCTGCCCATTGTGTTCTGCATCCTGATTGGCTGTAGACCATTGTCAATCAATCTCCGTTGTGCCGTTTCCTGTTGTGGTCAATGGTCACTAGCAAACTAGCAAACGGTAAAATACGACAACAACAGCAATATGTTTTAACAAGGATGCAAAAACGCTACAGCTGAATGGCGCGAGGACTGTGTGAGCTGCTTGCTAACCGCCAATAAACAATAGAAGAAAAAGACGAAGCTAACCGGCTTTAGGGCGCCACTAGGGAATAAATTAATCGTCGGTTCACGGAGGACGAGGAGAAGAAGGAAAATACAATTGCGGGAACATTATGTTCTACAAAGATATGAAAACGCTACAGCCGAACGGCGCCAGGACGAGGCACGGTCAGAGGAGTGAAATATGCAACAGTCACTTAATCATTTCTTGTGTTTCTAGGTTGATCATTAAAACTCAAAGGAATGAACAAGAGAGAAATGTGATAAAATGTTAACGCCTGTCTGAGAAAAGTGTATAAAGTGTATGGTGAGGGGTTTTACAGCCTTAAAACAGATATAATCATTGTAAACACATAAAGTCAGCTACTTTGCAGATTTCACTTATTACGGGCTATTTTGGGAACCCACGATAAATGAGGGAACACTGTATTGCAAAATAATATCGACAACCACAGACACAATTTTAGTTCCTCTGAGGTTACTCAACATCTTTTATTATTATTATATAATAATATATCTTTGATAAGAGTTAATAGTGAAATAATGACAGAAATTATGTATCTTCTGTATTAGAAAAATTGTCCTGTAAGAAAATAATAGCTCTATTTTTAAGTCTTGGACAAATAAATAACTAAAAATATGAAATAATCATCCGACTCGAACCGAAACATACTCTAACCAAATCAATTTTTCCCATAAGAAAAAATCCAATTCATCTGTTCCAGAAAGCCAAAAATGTTAGCACATTTTTATAGTTTGACATGCAGAAAACAATTAAAAATGCATATAAATGATGAATAACAGGGATAAATGAGCATTTAAGGTTACTTTTACCTTCATTGAAGACGTGATTGTTGCCAAAGACACAATGTGGCAGCAGGATCAACACGGACACCATCTTCCTGTTTTCCTATGAGTTATTTCTTGAATTCAGTAGTGTTCTCACCTTAAGTCTCTGCTTTCCTTTTGATCACGGCAGCAAAATAAGCCAAAATGAAGCCAGAGAAAGTTACAAATGGCAGCATTTGGATAAAGAAGGTGAGAAACACTGTGGAATTCAAGAAATAACTCACAGCAAAACAAGAAGGTGGTGTCAGCGTTGCTCTCGCTGCCACATCACATCTTCATTGAAGGTAAAAGTAACCTTAAATGTTCATTTCATTTCATTCATCATTTACATGCATTTAGACTAGTTTTATGCATATAAATCTATAAAAACATGTTTTGAGACTTGCGTCGCAGCTGCTGATGATATCATAAACGGGCGACGCAGCCGACTTCCGCTTACTGTTTCCATGTACTAGCAAGCTAATAGGATGCTAACAAGGACGTGCTGTGATAAAAGTACATTAAGAACACAGTTGGACTCACGCAGTGTATTAATAACACAACAAGACGTACTACATATCGTACGGCACCCGAAAAATGCACGTTGGATGTTAACTGAAAACATGCTAACCGGGTGTATGCTAATCAAGGTTGCACTGTATTATTCTTAATACATGAGCACGTAGTGTCTTGAATCCTGGTTTGTTCTCTTCTTTTTCTTTTCAGGTGTGACAAAGTGAATGAATTTAGAATTGTTGGTCTCGTTGTTTCGATATTTGAGCTGTCACAAAAGAACACAGTATTCTGTGTGCCTTGAAAGATCAGTCAAAATCGTCTAAAATGGCCGCTACTGAAGTGGTTGTCTTTGGAAAAATGGCTGGGATTGAATGAGTTAATATTCAGAATGCACAGAATGTAGTTATTCCAATGTTTGTGAAAATTGTCCTCATCGATATCAGCACTGGTTTAATTTAAATCAAACTCGCTAGCTGTTTAGTTTCAGTTGGATTTATTAGCTAACAGGTGCAAAGAGTTCATCATCCCACCTGTGGACACTTACCAACGGGGTTCACTTTCAGGTTCACGTTTGGGGAGGAGCCGCCAGGTATTTCCTGTTTTTGTAGGGTAGACGATGTCATCTTTTTAGCATCATTGGGACATGTAAAGCAGCTCTGTTGAAATCCAGTTTGTTGCGAGTTTATAATGTTAGGTGTGGTTTGTAGACCAACCTATGGGCTATGGTGGGGCTTTCTGGGTAGATTGAGCGCCCTATAAAGGAACAGCTGGGGTTTTTTGGTTGAGGCAGGGTGACGTCGTGAAGCCGTGCTGCCACAAACACATGCTGTGCTTCATTTAAGTGAGCGAGTAGAATTTTTTACTGATTTTTTTTTTTGATAGTTCAAGTTTATTCCTTTGATACTTTATTTGTTCTTATTTTTTGCACACGTTTGAGTCCACCACCCTTTCAATAAACACGCCAAGCATGGGGAACCTGTACTCTAAGTCTGCCTCCTTCATTTTTGCAGCCGTTGGACACCACACTACCACAATTAGACTTTCATGAAATTATTCCTGTCTCCTTTCCCCGCACGCAGAAGCTTGCCGAGCGACTACCGAAGACGCGAGAAGTGAGGGAGGCTCCCTACAGCTGCCTGTGTCCTCCAGGTATGTCCGTCACTCTCTGGCATTGTCTAAAGCACCTGTATGCATTGATATCGGATGCAATCCTCATGAGACCCCCACTGAGGGTGGTTGTTGAGGAGGGTTCCGTCCCTTCATTTTCGATAAATCTTGTCCGGTGCAGGGTGATGAGCAGGTTGGAGTGTGGGAAGAGAGATGTATTGCCAGCTGTATTGCAATTGCTCCTCCACATTTCACCACCTCGGATACACGTGGCTTATAGGCCAGGGGTGTCCAAACTTTTTTTTCCACCAAGGTGCTGCATGCAGGAACATATTAAAGCAGTGGTTCCCAAACGTTCCGCTTTCAAGCCATGTACCCCCTACTCCCGCACACTTAAAATACATAAACCGTTTTTCATCTTCGTTCATTTGGAATATTAAACACTGGTCCATTAATTTGATAGTAAGTATGTAAGTAATTGTGGTTCAAAAGCGTGCATTTTGCTTTGCAAGATTTGGACAAAAGTTTGACATGAGCACTGATAAATAGATAAGTATTCGTCCTATCTTTTATTTCAGCCGCATGTTGGGATCCTTCTGTTTGAATGGGTTGAACTTGAGCTTTACTTTTGTCCACTTGCAATCACTACGATTTAAGTTTGCGTATTAATTTGATACCAAATTTAAAGGGAAAGTTTAACAAACATATATATAAAGCCTCAACCCCACTCTCGCATCCTGACACGCACATGCATTGACAGGATCGATAGATAAATGAAATCTTCAAGATGAAACGATCTTAATGCCCAACATCATCACCATCAAACGCACTTACTCATTCATATAACTCACACAGAGCACACAGAACTTCACTCCGCGTCTCCTTCCTTCTTTCTGCTCTGACTGTGCGCTCTGCGCTGTGAGGCGTTCAGGCGCTAATTGTTTTTCATTTTTATTCACGTGCCCCCATGACAGTGGTTCTCAAACTTTTTACAGTGGCGTGCCCCTTCAGACATTTGACCTGAAGCCATGTACCATGTATAAAAAAAAAAAAACACATCCTTTGATATTAATCAACTTGAAATATTGAACACAACTGATTGGTATTCATTTCATAGTAATTTCAGAATTGTGTATATTGCATGGTCACATTTTGGATAACGTTTCACGTGAGCACCGATAAATAGATATGTAATCATCTACATATCTTTTATGATCTATGATGTTGGCATTTTTCCTTTTGAATGGCTTGAATTTGAGCAGCACCTTTTTTTGTATATAATATAATATAATTTATTGTATATAATACAACATTCAATTGTACTTGATGTTTCCGTATTAAGGCAATACACATACGCTCAATTGAACAGGCAATTAAAGGCAATTCTAATTGAATTGATGACAGATGACATTTTTATGTTTTCTTTAATATTTCTTTGATTTGCAATTATTTGAAATTATTCTTGCACAGCCACATCGAGGACTTCGGACCCTCATATCTGTCGCAGCCTGCCTTTTTCAGGAGAGATCCAAAATCTCAATCCCCGATACGACAGATCAAAGCATTCTTGAGTGGCATTCCAAAACAAACCTGCAAAGTTCTCATGTCGCTGCATGATCTTTTAGATAAGAACCTTGGCTGACTAATTCCAACCAATCTACACACCGAGAAACACCGCACTCAGCTCACGCAAGTCAACTGCTGAGACGTAGCAGAAAAATCTTCTTAGTCTGAAACCACCTGTTTCCTCCAGGTGGTTGTCATTCACTCATTAGCTACAAGTGGTGCGTGTGTGTGTGTGTGTGTGTGTGTGTGTGTGGGGGGGGGGTGTTTGTGGGTCAGCTGTTGCACTTACTCTGCATTCACTTTATGGTGCACTGAGATGCACGTTTATGACCTATGAGTGTTACATCATTGTAACTCACTGCGTGATTAGGGACTCTTACAACAAAAAGTTCAGTTGTTCACTAAAAAGTTCACTAACACAAGAAGTACACGCAATGTTTGTTGGCATGTCTTATACCGACCGAAGCCCAGCACGTTTGGCTAGAGCCTCCTCTGGCATGACTGCAAAAGGTGAGCCTGGGAACAGCAGGATTGCATGCACATGCACACGCATAACATAGCCAATTCATAGGAAGACTGTATTACGCACAATTCTCGACGATTCTTAAGGATAACAATACACGCACAATTCATAACAGAAGTACAGCGTGCCCTCGTTTATCACAAGGGATAGGTTCCCAAAATAGCCCGCAATAAGCGAAGTCCTCGAAGTAGCCAACTTCATGATGATTATACATGTTTTAAGGCTGTAAAACCCCTCATCATACACTTTATACACTTTTCTCAGACATGATCAACCTTTATGATGACCACGCCTTTTCGTTCCACTGTACTGTAGCGTTTTTGTATCCTTGTGAAAGCATATTGCTGCAGACGAACTGAAGATTCATTTACAAGCTAGCTAGCAAGCAAGCTAGCGATGACACAGGAGACATGGCAGGACGGCATGAAGGAGCTTCATTGACTTGATCGGTCTACAGCCAACCAGGACGCAGAAAACAATGGGCAGTGCAGACAGACGAGAGACGGAAGCGATAGACACTCAACTTCCCACAATGCAATTCTTATTAAAGGGCCAGGTTTGGCCTATAACTGCGTTTATACACTGAAATAAAACAAAAGAAGCACTAAAAATATTAGTGAAGCGACTCAGTGAAAGGTGAACCGCGATACACAAGGGAACACTGGACAGTAATCCCTCGTTTATGGTGGTTAATTGGTTCCAGACCCAAATGTCTGCAAAGTAGGATTCATTATTTATAAATGGAATATTTTTGTAGTTAGAAAACCTGTTTACAACCTTTTTAAATACGTTTTTTTAACATTGTTAGAGCCCTCTAAACATGAAATAACACCTCTATAGCCACCTTTCCATTTGAATTACCCAACTAAGGAAATCGGTACTTGTAGCCCTACTCTCAGGAAACAACGTTCTGTTGTTGTGTTTTTTTTTTCCAAATATTTACATTTTGTTTTTCTTGTAATGCAATGACTTTATTCCCGTTATATTTTGGCTTTATTGTCATAATATAACTTTTTCCCAACCTAATTTTCCAAAATTTGCAACGTCATTCTTTGTTTTGTCTCTCATAATATTTACGACTTTTGAAAATAAATATTAATAAAATATTTTTCTTGAATATTTCAACTTCATAATTCTAAAAAAAAAAAAAATCCCTCAGAATATCCATCCATCCATCCTTTTTCTATGCCGCTTATCCTCATTAGGGTCGCGGGGGTATTTTTTTTCATAATACAGTTGTCCCTCGTTTATAGCAGTTAATTGGTTCCAGACCTGACCGCGATAAATGAATTTCCACAATATAGGATATAATGTTTGGTTTGGTTTGGTTTGGTTTAGTTTATTTGAACATGAAGGTTAGAATGGAATACATCTCGTGAATCATTTTTTTGACAGTTCCACATGTCCAAAAGGAGTAGGAAGAAGCAAAGCTTATTTAATCCTACCCCCCATCCATTCTACATCTAGTACAGTACATGTAGTTCACTTCCTGGATTCCATGTCATGTTTTCAGTGATAGTCAGGATAACACATAATAGATAACGGTGAGATAACCCTCCCCCCCAAAAAAGAGAGAACATTCATAATAATGATAATATGATGACAATACTAAATAAATAAATAAATAAATAAGAACAAAGCTTTTTTTTTTTTTTTTTAAACACAACAAAGAAAATTATAAAAAAAAAATAAATAAATAAATAGAAATAAATAAATAACAAATAAAATTTAATTAAATAAATAAAAAATAAAATAAAATAAAATAAAATAGAAAATAAAAAAATAAATAAATAAAATAAAATAACAAACCTGACAGAACAATCAGGACTCTTCTGCCTTGTATTTGGCAAACATCAACTGCTTGTATTGTTTTTTGAATTTGCTCATCTCTGTACATTGTTTGAGTTCTTTACTCAATCCGTTCCATAATTTAATTCCACACACGGAAATGCTATGGGTTTTCAGCGTTGTTCTCGCATATAAATGTTTTAGGTTTAATTTTCCTCTAAGATCATATTTCTCCTCTCTGATTGAGAAATACTTGATTAGATTTTTGGGTAACGAGTTATTATTAACTTTATACATTATTCTAGCGGTTTGAAAGTGTACTAAATCTGCGAATTTTAATATCTGTGATTTTAAAAATAAAGGGTTTGTATGTTCTCTATACTTGGCATTATGAATTATCCTCACAGATCTTTTTTGCAGTACAGTGAGTGAGTGAAGATTGCTTTTGTAATTATTTCCCCATATCTCCACACAATACGTTAGATATGGTAATACTAAGGAACAGTACAGAGTGTGGAGTGATTTTTGATCAAGAAGATATTTTGCTTTATTCAATATAGAGATATTTCTCGCCACCTTTTGTTGTATATATTTAATATGAGATTTCCAACTCATTTTTTCATCTATTATAACCCCAAGGAATTTATATTCTTCCACTTTTTCAATATCCGTTCCATTAATTTGTATTTGGTCGTACGTGTCCTTTCTACTATTACCAAATAACATTATTTTAGTTTTACTTAAATTCAGAGATAATCTATTCTTGTCAAACCATGACTTTAATATGACCATTTCATCCTTGACCTTTTTAATGAGTTCTTGTGTGCTTTCACCAGAACAGAAAGCAGTGGTATCATCGGCGAATAAGACCAATTTTAAGTTGTTAGTTACTTTGCAAATGTCGTTAATGTACAAGTTAAACAGTTTTGGTCCCAGTATGGACCCCTGTGGTACTCCACACGTATTGTGTAGACTCCCAGATGTATATTCTCCTAGCTTTACAAATTGTTTCCTCTTTGCTAGGTAGCTTTTAACCCAATTTAAGACTAAACCTCTAATTCCGTACCTTTCTAATTTTGAAATTAAAATAGTGTGATTAATTGTATCGAAGGCTTTTGTCAGATCCATGAATACTGCAGCTGCGCATCTTCTGTTGTCTAAATGTTGATAAATGGAATATTTTTGTAGTTAGAGCAAAACTGTTTCTAACTTTCTAAATACATTTTTTAACATTATTAGAGCCCTGAAGACATGCATTAATTCAGCAGCCTTCTATCCATCCATCATCCATCTTCTTCCGCTTACCCAAGTTTGCAGAGACTTCCCTCTCCCCAGCCACGTAGTGCAGCTCCCCCTGGTGGATCCCAGGGCATTCCCAGGCCAGTTGAGAGACATTCTCCAACGTGTCCCGGGTCTTCCCTGAGGCCTCCTACCGGTCGGACGTGCCCTGAACTCCTCCCCAGGGAGACGACCAGATGGCCGAGCCACCTCATCTGGCTCCTCTCAATGCACAGGTTGATCCCGGATACAGTGCTTCTCACCTTATCTCCCAGGGAGAGCCCAGCCACCCTACAGAGAAAACTCATTTCGGCAGACTCTACCTGCGATCTTGTCCTTTTAGTCACTACCCAAAGCCATAGGTGAGGGTAGGAACATAGATCGACCAATAAATTGAGAGCTCCTCTTCACCACAACAGACCGATGCAGAGTTAGCCTCAGCCTCAGAGACGCCGCGCCCCAACTGCGACCTATTTGTTATTCTGTCCTGTTACTACGGTTTATGTCGGCAACGCTGCCATTCCAATACCAGGTTTTGGTACACATCCCTAATAAAGACGTGTCATTTCATTCATGTGATCGCTCCACGGGTTGAAGCACGTAAGAGTGGGCCAGGAGAGGGAGGGGGAACGGCACTCGGGTCCAACACGGTACGGATGGACGAGTGAGAGTACGCCCTCAATGTCCAGTCAGTTCCTACTCTAGCGTGTGTGTCCCACAGCCCCGTGAGAACAGAAGGAGGTGCCTGTCACAGCACATTAGTGCTAATTGGTCTTGTCAAGAGGGTGTGAGTGTTCCAAAATGACACAAAGTGTCATGTGGTGAACGGCCATTAATGACGTGGTCTTCAGAGGAGATTCTCCACTTGCCGCAGGTGTGGCAGTCTTTCAACTCCAAGCCGACCAGATGGTCTCGAACTTTTACAGCTTCTTGTGACTTCCTGTGTCTTCCAAATGAGAGAATAGTGGACTCCGTTGGGTGTTGTCAAGATACTTGATAACAAAATGGGGAAACCCCTGAAAAGGACCACCATCAGTGGGAAACTGCTAATTGAAGACCCTGGTTCGCCCCCGTTCGCGTGTTTTTCGCTTAACGTTGAAAATGTCTGCCAAAATTTTGCGGTTTGCGTATTTTTTTTTGTTACCGTACCATTAGCACACGTCTTATCGTGTTATTAAGACACGTCCAACTGTCTTAATGTATTTTTACCACAAAACATCCTTGTTAGCAGCTTGCTTATACATGGAAACAGGAACTGGAAATCAGCTTCATCGCCGTCTATGATGTCATCGGGGTTGACTGTAGTTCTTTGCTAATTAATACAGTTACGCCACAAGTCTAAAAAACACAAAACACCATTTTATAGTTTTGCAAATATAATTTTACATGCATAAAATAGTTCTAACTGCATATAAATGATGAATGAAAGAGATAAATGAACATTTAAGGTTACTTCTACCTTCATTGAAGACGTGACTATTCCCAAAGACTTGATGTGGCAGTGAGATCAACACACACCACCTTCCTGTTTTGCTAGGAGTTATTTCTTGACTTCAATAGTGTTTCTCACCTTCTTTACCAAAACGGTGGCACTTTCTGGCAACTTTCTTTGGTTCCATTTTGGATCATTTTGAGGCCGTGATCCAATGATAAGCAGACACTTGAGGTGAGAAACACTATTGAATGGTGGTGTCTTTGAACGCAATCCCTCACAATATCACGGTTAAAGTGAGAGTCAAATGTTTTGCTGTAGGAAAATACATTTTTGGACATAGTTACAAATGGTGATTAATCATGATTAATTCATGACAAAACTGTAATTAATCTGTTTAAAAATTGCAATCATTTGACAGCCCTAATAATAAAAATGACTGACATATCTCAAAAGTGCGTTAGAGTTTTAGCTATTATCATCAAATTATGATTCCTAGAAAAACATGATAAATCCAATGGACATATGTTGTCTACTTTGCATGGATATGATATGCGTATTAGATTAAGTGCAACTTTATTGTCATTACAGTGAAATGTTTATTAGCAGATGTAAATACAAGAAATCCTAAAATCCTAAATGAGGCCAGCGTAGATAATATCTACAAATGATCCATAACAGTGAAGAGTGTCATGTTCTGCAGGACAGGAGTTTAGGTGGGCTGCACTTCCTGCTGGGGGGGAAGCTGCAGGCGCTTCACCCCAGTGGTATGCTGCACAGCTGGCCGCAATCGCAATTAGTGGTGGTTTAAAAGTCCAGCGCCGTCTCGGGTACGGCGCTGGTCCATTGTATCTTTGTACGACATACCGACTGTATGTGCCGACATACACACAAGCAAGTCCACTATTCTCTCATTTGGGAGACACAGGAAGTCACAAGAAGCTGTGCTGCCACCTAGACGGTTCCCTTACCTGTTACTACAGCCCCAGTCTTCCGTGTGTTTTTCCCAAAGCCTTTTTCACCTCTTTTTCGTGACCCTCATGTCCCCCATGCCAGCTACAGAACTATAAAACTGGATATTTACTGATTAGCGCACCATTAGCAAGGATAATCACTCAGAAGCAAGCCTGTCAACTAGAGCGCCAACAATGAATCGCTGAATTGGTGATTAATTGATTATCCAATTAATTGACAACTACTTTGGTATGTTTTTTTTTTAATTTCAAAATGTAAATATACTCTGATTTCAGTCTCTCAAATGTGAATATTTTTACATCTCCTTTGCCATTCATAAAAGCAGACCTGTTCTCTTTACGTTTTAGGCACAAAAAGATATTCACACACATCAGCTTTGACTTTGGAAAACAGTGATGGACTTTTTTGCCTTTTTTCTGATATGTTGCAGACCGAACCACTAACTATTTGGGTTTTCTTCATCATGATTTGGTCCGTCTAGTGTCTAACCGATTATGCGATTAATCAAAACAACAACCTTCAGATTAACCAACTAAGAAAATAATCTGTAGTTGCTACCCTCTCGTTTTCCCCAGGAAACGACCGTCTTTTGCGGATACAGATAGAGTGATAGGTAGATAGGCAAGGAGGCAGGCAGACAGACAGACAGAGAGCCACCTGGCCCCTGCCTATCATCAGCAGGCACACACTAAGTTCGCATGGATGAAATGCTTTTGATTCTTCGCATTGCCTGGTCAGTGAGAAGGCAGAACTGCGGTGCCTTGATGCAGACTAAATCCTCAATAAAGAAGCAGAGTGTAAAGGAAGAGCTAGTTCCACGATAAAAACTGATTATCTACTAATAATTAAAAAAAACACTACAACAGTAGTAGGTACAATAGAATAGACAGGGTGGCAAACCTCATCTGAGCCGAAGATATCTTTAAGAATGTCTGGCTGTTCTTTGGTTGTCATTGATGATTTGGCTCCTGGACATCACGTACCAGTCGTGGATGATACGGTTTCAGTTCATGCATGAGGCGTCCCAAAGATGTTATCGGTATGGATAGCTCCATTTTCTACATTCTTGGATGTCCCAGGATGCAATAACCAAAATCTATTTTTTACAAGATAAGAATTGTCAGTCATGTTGGTGGAGAAGTGCCACATGCGTTTCTCCGTGCTGTACACACCTGCTCTGCTTTTTCAGTCTTCAGAATCCACTTTGTTTGTTTTTGACCCCGATTTTTTGCAGTTAGGGTTGGGCAACAACCAAGAAGGTCTTGAGCATCAATGGGAACTGGGACTAACGTTCCAATCTTCCCGAGATTGTTGGTTGATTCCTAGTTTTGATGCCCAGTCCACCCCCCACAGGAAAAAGATGCAAAAATGAAGAAGCAGTGACAGGAAGCACGCGTGTCCATTCAAACCATGGAAAACCATGTGAGGCAGCGTTCAAAGGTTTGGCTGAGCTTCAGTAAAAACACGATTATATTGTGCAAAGGAGGGTGCATGACCAACATGATTAAACACCTCCGCATTCAAAGCGTCATGCCGTTCACGAACTGATTGGCTGCGTGAGTAAATACGTACCAACAGGATCTCATCATTGACTGGACCGTGTTCGGCATTGGGTTGTTACCGCTTGTTGTAACCACTCACTCACCGAGTTGTGTTTATTTTATTCACAGTTCAGGTTGGATTTTATTTTGTTGTGCAGCAAGGATTTGTTGTGCGCTGAGAACACAAGATCGGTGCGCGATTGCGCAACAGCAGTTTAGACGGAACGTTAGTTGTAACTGCCCATCTCATGGGAGCAGAAGCCTTCCCATGTTCTAATTTGTCTAATTTCATTTCACTTTCTTTTTCTTTGAAAAAAAGAGGGTGCCTCATGCTTGGGAGACATAATGTATACATCATGTTCCTTTCTCAGTGTAGCAACAGGCTATTATGTGTTCCTCCGCCGCACGTACTTAACTAGGTGTCTTTTTTGTGTGTACACTATTAATAATTTATGGGGGTGCGTATGCAACCATGGAACGTCAGAGCACGGGGGCCGCCTGTATTTGCAGCATCCTTATTGCAATGCAATGAGCTTTTTCTTAGCTCGTGACTCCACCGCCCCCCCATTCCGTTGTGGAGCAACACAATGTGAGACACTTCGAGGCTCAGAGGTGCCGCAAAGTCTTGTTATCTTTCATATGTTTGTCACCGAACAATGTGCCCCATACATCCAGTCTGAGTATGCTGTCTATGTCACATTACCACACGTCCATTTTAGGCTTTGACACTGAAGGGTGCTTTGAGGGCCGGTGATGACGTTTTGTTTTAGCTGTCAACTCCCATCTTACTTTTATAGCCGGATAGATACAGTAGATAGATAGATAGATAGATAGATAGATAGATAGATAGATAGATAGATAGATAGATAGATAGATAGATAGATAGATAGATGGCTAGATAGATAGATAGATAGATAGATAGATAGATAGATAGATAGATAGATAGATAGATAGATAGATAGAATGCTGAATGTTTTCATGTTGGAATGATTTGAGAAAAGTGAAAGTAGTACAGTCATCCCTCGCCACATCACGGTTTGAATTTTGCAGCTTCACTCTATCATTGTTTTCGAAACATATTATTTAGTAAATGCTGTTTAGTGGTTGAAAACATCCCATTATTTGCCCCAGAATATGCATGTATAAGCAAATTTGTATTAATTGCCTAAATTAATCATAAAAATGGCTAAATGAAATAAAATACAAATATAAAGCATTCAGAAGACGCATTCTAATTGTGAATGTAGTATTCTACACGAGTCACTAGGCAGTAATTGTTCGATGAGAGAAACACCAGAGTTGAGCGCTGGAACATGTTTTTATTGCAGGTTTAAATGATCTCCCAAAAGGCACGATAATAATAAATAAAAATAATCCTAATCATAACACAGGCTACTATTAAAGCCGTAACCACGACAGGCTAATACTGAACCCCTGACGTCACTTCCTGTCCTCCACATGGAACACATATACTGTGACACACACAAGCATGAGTTTTATTTGTTTTAAATGTCTTCTTCTCTGTAATTCTGCCTAGTAAATTGGTTAATATGGGTGTAAAGGTGACTATAGGGGTGTGATTTCAGTCCTAGAGGGCTCTAATAATGTAAAAAAAACGTATTTAGAAGATCGTAAACGAGATTTCTATGCCATAACTGTGTAAATATTCCATGTATAAATAAGGAAATGTACATTTGCAGAAATTCACTTATCACAGTCGGGTCTGGAACCAATTACTGTACATGCATTTGAGCTATATATTTCACTGAAGTCTGCTTAAAATGACTTAAAATTTACCGTATTTATGTACCATACTTTTATTCTCTATTTACTATTATTCATATTTAACTTTTGTTTGACATTTAGCTGTAGGACAGCTTGGATAACAATCTCCATGTGACTGCATGAGTAAAAGTCTGCCTCGTATGTGTCGCCCCTCACTCGCGTGCAGGCCAGTGGCTAGCGATCTCATCAGCCCATTAAACGCCCATTATCAGTTGCCCAAGGCAGCAGTGAATTTAGGCTGGTATGGCCTGTGCGCACAAACACATCGTAATCATAGCAATGCAGGCCTTCAAGAATTGCCTGCAGCATCGAATCTGTGCATTTTGTTCATAAGAAGTTGTATATTTACATTGTCCAAAGTAACCCTAACTCTGCCGACCTAACCCGAACCAAGAGTCTAAAATGTGCAATTACTTCTCCCAGTGCCGTCAAGTGGAATGAAAGACTAACAGCCCATCGTCCAAATTTTGGCATGCAAAGATACCCTGACTCGTGGGATTTTCTGTGCTTTGTGCCTCGGCATTACAATAGCCAAGTGCCTCCAACTATGGTGGAAGGGCATCTGATCTCTATTTAAAGCTATGCCTGGTACGCTTGCATGTGGTGGGGGTCAAAGGGGGGGGGGGGGGGGGGGGTGTCGTTGCGTGCACGTGGAGTTATTCCGAACTAACAGGAAGTGGGCATCCACAGTTTACCTGAGGGATGCCATGAAAGGAGATCCCTCACCCGTACCCACCCCCCTGACCCTCACTTCCTAGGAAGCTTGGCATGACTGGCATAGCATAGCTCACCTACAGGCACATGCATACTATCTACACTCACGTACGGCGGCATGAACATGAAGGAAAAGTACTGTAGTGTTGCAGTTCTAATTCATGCTACCAGAATTCAGCTTGCAGATTCTCCCAAGTAAAATGCCCAATATTGCTCAATTATACCGGAAACAAAGGAAAATGCTTTTGTAAAAAATCTTCCCCACCGTAAAAGATATATTCTATCGTGACGCTTTATATGTGTACGACCGCCTTGTATACAAGAAGCTTCCTCTAATCTATGCAGCTGACATGGGGCTGCGGGGGTCTCAGGGTCATGGCGCTGGTTATTTAAGGAGTCCCCCAAGTTCACCTTGATGTGTGCTGACAAGAAGAGAGACCAGCAGATCCCCTTTCTTTACTCATGATAAGTTTACAGTGCAGCTGCCAGTGTGCGGCCATAATTGGAGCAATGTGTCAGCCAGACACAGGGAGAGGGACGAGACGGGATATTGACAGTTGCACCGACAAAGCGGGAGGAAGGTCATTAAAGAACGATAAACCCTCACTCCCGCTCGCCAAAATTTGATTACATTTCTCATTGTGAAAGTTGTGAATGGCACCGCTTCTTTGGCGAGTGGATGTGAGCAAAAGGGGCGGTGCTAGACGGCGCAGTTCATTGAATGGCTGGCAGAGATAGGGAGTCAGATATGGGTCAACAATTACTATACTGTATGTAAATAGACAGTTCAAAACTTCATCAGTATTGGACAACGACACCTGCAGTCCAAATCCACCCTGGGACTGGATGGATGGATGGATGGATGGATGGATGGATGGATGGATGGATGGAGGTATAGATGTGTGGATTGTTGGATGGATGGAGGCATAGATGTGTGGATTGTTGGATGGATGGAGGCATAGATGTGTGGATTGTTGGATGGATGGAGGCATAGATGTGTGGATTGTTGGATGGATGGAGGCATAGATGTATGGATTGTTGGATGGATGGAGGTATAGATGTATGGGTTGTTGGATGGATGGAGGCATAGATGTGTGGATTGTTGGATGGATGGATGGATGGAGGCAAAGATGTATGGATTGTTGGATGGATGGAGGCATAGATGTGTGGATTGTTGGATGGATCAATAGACAGACAGATGGACGGACAGATGGACAATGAAAGAATGGTTGTATAAATGGATGTATGGAATAATGGAGGTGTGACAGTATGATCAAAGAATGAATGGATGGATGCATGAATGTATGTATGTATGAATATATGAATGAATGGCTGTATGGATGGATGGATCAATGGATGTTTGGATGGATAGGTTCATGAATGATTGAATAGATGACTCAACTGATGGATGGATGGATCGACATAGCTCAATGAATAATAAATGGATGGGTGGATGGATCAATTGATGAATGCATGTATGTATGTATGGATGAATGATCAGTGGATGGGGGGTTGGCTTAATGAGTGGATAGATGGATGGATGTATAATGGATGAATAAATAGATCTATGGATAACTGGATGAATGTATGGATTATGAGTGTCACGAAACATTCAGTTCATGAGACAAGACGATACACGAGATTGAGTCTATGAGAATGAGACGAGATGAGATTTTAACATTACTTTTAAGAAAAGTACACTGAAAAAATCTTTTAAAAATGACAATATATTGCAATCGACTCATTTAATTTCTACATTACAGTCTTCTGGACTTTGTGTGTAAGCTCGCGGCCCCGACCTCCACCCACCGAGACATAGAGACTGTATGACTGACAAGAGGGCTCATTCTGTTCATGCCGTTGTTCGATGGAACAAACGTGGCAAGGTGCTGAAACCAATGCACAGAGTGAACTCTTCCTGCCTGTTTGGAAGGCGAGAGGCAAGGAAAACAGACATAAGGCAGTATATTGAGGCCGGCAAAATTATCACGTTCATTTTAATTTATTATTCATTTATTTTTATTGTCCCAGGCCTAGTGCCTTCTCTGAACGAGAAATCACGTTTTAAGATCTTGTGACACCCTTAGTACAGATCAATGGGTGGATAGATGGTCCATAGGAAATGGATGGATGGACAGATAGATGTACTGTATGTATGGATCAATGGATGGATGATAGATGCATGGATAGATGGTCAATAGAAAATGGATGGATGGACAGATACAGTAGATGTACGTGTATGTATGGATCAATGGATGGATGATAGATGCATGGATAGATGGTCAATAGAAAATGGATGGATGGACAGATAGATGTATGTATGGATCAATGAATGGATGATAGATGCATGGATAGACGGTCAATAGAAAATGGATGGATGGAGAGATAGATGTATGTATGGATCAATGAATGGATGATAGATGCATGGATAGATGGTCAATAGAAAATGGATGGATGGACAGATAGATGTATGTATGGATCAATGGATGGATGATAGATGCATGGATAGACGGTCAATAGAAAATGGATGGATGGACAGATAGATGTACGTGTATGTATGGATCAATGGATGGATGATAGATGCATGGATAGATGGTCAATAGAAAATGGATGGATGGATAGATGCTTGGCTCAATGGATGGGTGAATGGATGAGTGGATGGATGAATGTACGGATCTATGGATTTATTTATTTATGAGGGACAATGCATATCGATGAACATCTGCAAACAATACAGATGTCAGGATGTCAGATTGTAGCACAACTGCTGGTTTCCATCTGTAGTCCCTTGGCAGGCAACACGAAATAACAGTAAACAATTTAAAAACAATACCCAATAAACAATAGATGACAAAAATAAACACAGAACATGAAAAGGCACAAAACAAGGCTAAAAGTGGTCACAGACTTAGTTTTGTTTCATCCACTTTTTGAGATTGGCTTTGAAGATTGTTTATGTGTATGTATGGTCCCCTCATAAAAAATGGTTGGATGAATACATGCATGGTCGCTCAATGGATGGATGAATGGATAAATGGATGATGGCTCGATCAATGGATAAATGGAAGGATGAATGGGTGATCAATGGACGGACCGATGGATGGATGGATGGCTGCGGGCCATGGCTCCCTCAACTACCACAGCTCACTTTCTAAAATCTTTAAAGTTTGTCAAATTTATCCTGAATTTCATTCATCTCTAATATTTAAACACAGGATGTCTAATTGTTGAGATATGCAAATGGGGTTGGGTTCATAAACATGCTCTGCTTCTTCCTACTCCTATTCGGACATGTTGAATAGTGCAAATCTAAACGCGATGTCGCTCAACGTTTAAGCAAATCAGACCACCACCACCACAAGTACATTTAACAAGAGTTTATAAATGACTGCGATCTGGCCGTGTTGCACAGGCAGCGGCGGATGATGTGAGGAGGTGAGCTGCAGTCGGTTAGTGAGGAAAACACACCATCTGGTTTCCTCATAAAAAAATGTTGTAGTGAGCATTCCGCCACCTGATCTCTTGCTCCTGCTATTGCAGCTCTCTTAAACACGACACACCATTAAACTTGTTAGTATCTTGTTTGGAGAGTGTTCACAGCCAACTCGGACAGAACATGTTTTTACAGGCCCACGTGTTCACCGTCTCGACGGGATTGAATTTTGAGAAATGCAAATGGTTTAAAGAATGACTTTTTTTACACTTGATATCATCTTGTCATTCGTATAAGGGTGCAAAAAGCCAATTAGCCGAAGAGGAATTCACAGTGCATACTTTTACAAATAACATTCAGCAAAAGTGTATTTATTTTACATATGAAAAGCATGATAGTGAATACATCAAGATAAAACGAGACGTAATTGAATCTGACCTTCCCCTGGTTCACCTACTTGCCCAAGTCCAATTACCGACCTTATGGGAAAAGAAGTTCTAAATGGAGACCAGCTGTCTTGGCGCACTGGGCTGCAGTCCTGCAAGCTTTCAAACGTACTGACAGAATGCTTGTTTGGCTTTAAACGCAACAGGGCCAACTGGAATTCAAGGAAAACTCAGTTCAGATCACTGGATCATGATGGTTTACTATGACAATAAATGATAACCTTTGCAGTTTTGACTACACTAAGTCCCCAACTTACGAACACAGTTGGTTCCAGACGATCGTTCTTATGTCGAATCGTCCTTAAGTAGGGGAAAAGGTAATATTACCAATGATATAGGTACTACATGTACGTGTATACATATACAGTATATGTGTATGTATGTAAATATGAGTTTGGATGCAGTAGTAATATTAAACCAGGATAATTAATGAAAAAACAATAATAAAAGTGATATAATAATACGTAATGATAAATGTTATTTACCTTTGAAGAGGAGTGGTCGAGCATACGTCGTTGTGGAGGAGTTGGAGGAGGAGATATTGAAAAAAAGGACAAATGGTCGTCGTGGTTAGACTCTTCTAAAAGAGGTAGTGTTCTGTGGGTGGTGTAGAATTAAGCAGGCCTATTAACTCTTCATAAACTTTAATCACACGCTCTGTCCGCGTTGTATCATTTAGCTTTCCACTTAGCTCTCCCTAGCGTCTAACTCTTCCTCTGTTGGTCCCATTAGCAGTGTCACAGTGCCCTCTACTGGTCAAGCACGTACAGTAGCAGTATGAATACTGATTGAGCGACTACAAGGCAAAATAAAATAAAATATAGACCAGTCGGCTTGTGTTCGTATCCGCGAATGTTTGCTAGTCGGGTGTTGGTAAGTTGGGGACCTAGTGTATTGCTAATTAACGAGAGCCTGCTCTAAGTGTGATATGAGTTGTTTCTGTGAACTAATTAGCAGCAACCTGCAGAGTAGCATGCACACGTTAAGCATGATGCCTTGATGCCAAATGACGCAATACACTTCAAGTGCAAGAAGGCCAAAGATGCCCATTGATAATTGCCGAATGTTTTTGTTTTGGAACCAAAACACGATTTATTATTTTTATTCAACAAAATGACCAAAGTGATTCTAATCAAAATGATTGCTCAGACTGTTGTGCAGGTTGACGTATTTCGTCCAAATAAGCTTTTAGGAGCATCCGTTACCTGTTAGCTCACTCTAAAATAAAATGTTGCAATTCCCACTTCACTCACACTTCACTTATGCTGACACATTTCTTTTTCTACACGGTGTTAATTGGTCACACTTTTAATACTGCACTAAAAAACAGAACCTGCTGTTCTTTCAGGGCGTACTCACACTTGGCCATTCGCACCATTGTTGGCGCAATTTGTCTCCCTCTCCTGAGAATTGGTGCTTCGGCCCATTTGCTTGCACCATCACTTCTATTCTGCAATTATTGCAATTTCCCTGACAATTGGGATTACTGTATTTCCAGTCTTATTCCAGACGTTCTGATTCTTTTCTCAGTGCGAGGTGGCTGCTGTCATGAATTACTTGCGAGAAGAGCGATCACATTCATTAAATGACACGCCGTTACCACCCATAACTATATTTGTGAGCGGTGGGTTTTGACTTTAGAAATGTTTGGAGTTTTTATATTTGTTTCTGTGACGATTTGTGTCGGTTACCATTAAGAACTGGCGAAGAGCAATCACATTATTCTGTTACTCGGTGACACGTCCATGTGCAATCACCGCTTTCAATTGTGCCAAAGGAAGGGTAGCAGATCACCGCACTCACACTCGCCAAACGTGCCAGACTTTAGGTTGAAGTGGGCCCAGGCACAGTACAACTGGCCTTGTGTGAGTGCACATTTGTATTTGAAGGTGTAACATGGGGGTGTCCAAACTTTTTCCAGCGAGGGCCACACACTAAAAAACTAGAACTTGTTAGATCAAAGGCATTTTGCGTTCCAGAAGAAAAAAATATGGGAATTTTTGTGCTGTGGCTAATAGCATGAATGTCCTGACTTTGTTGAATGAGTTGGTGTTGGAATGAAAAATAGCAGTTTTACAGAAAAGTGTGAATTTTGGGAAATTTTTGAATGTTTTTATCAGTATTAATATAGGCAGCCTTGAATGTCCTGAACGTGTTGAACAGTTTGATGTTGGAATGAAGTGAATTGGTCGAGAAATGTGGCAGTAGTTGCAGGTAATAATAGTTTAGGGAATAATAGGGAAAAGGGTGAATTTTGGGAAAATTTTGAATTTTGTATTACCCCCAAACCGTAATCAGTTCTTCCACATCCCATTTCCGACAATTCCTGCAAAAATGCGGCGTTACTTTTACGCCAGATGTAACGGGACACCCACCTTGCAAAAAGTTCAACTTTGGTCTCGTCAGACCACAGAGTATTTTCCCAAAGCTCTTGGGGAGCATCAAGATGTTTTATTAAAATTGAAATGATCCTTAAGGTTCTTCTTGTTCAGCAGTGGTTTTGGTCTTGGTATTCTGCCATGCAGGCTGTTTTTGTCCAGTGTCTTTCTTATGGTGGAGTCATGAACACTGACCTTAACTGAGGCAAGTGAGGCCTGCAGTTCTTTGGATGTTGTTGCGGGGTCTTTTGTGACCTCTTGGATGAGTCGTCGCTGCACTCTCAGGGTCATTTTGGTTGGCTGGCCACTCCTGGGAAGGTTCACCACTGTTCCATGTTTTGGCTGTTCGTGGATAATGGCTCTCACTGTGGTCGGCTGGAGTCCCAAAGCTTTAGAAATGGCTTTATAACCTTTTCCACACTGATATATCTCAATTCATCTCAGTTATGTTTGATGATTGGAGCATTTCAGTGTGACAAACATGCAAAAAAAGACATCAGGAAGTGGGCATTGACTTTTACACACCACTGTATGTTTGCGTGTTTACAGGAAACAGTGAAGCGATACTCTGTAAATGCTCACGAGTGACTGGAATCCCAGGCACACACGCAAATGTGCACACACAAACACACAACCAAGCGCACAGTTGGTATACAGCGTGCGAGACCTGTGTTGCCGTGCTCCAGACATCCTGTGGCTATCAAAGCAATTTAGCAAACCCACAGGGAGCACCCGCTTATGTTAACAGACCTGGGCCTCCAGCCAAAACCAGCACATTTCAACTGCATTTTTTGGAATAGAGTTGCGAAATAATTACTTTTTATACATCCCCCCCCCAAATGGCTGCTGGGGAGCAGTAGTAACGGTAGTTGAAATTGCAGTAGCTCATTTGCAGAAGGTCATGTATCACCTCCAAAGTTCAGACATAATTAAGGGCCCTTGAAGGAGTCACATTTAGGACAGAACCGCATCTCAAAACTACTACTTCCTCAGTTTTTATGATATTTTTAAAAAGTTGTGGTTTTTCAAGCCATGTTGTTCCTATTTTTGGTGCACTTTGCTTTTGACATCTCGCTGTCCGTGTCACCAAATACATATCTGTACTGTTGCTGCACACCTGCCGGGTTTATTTGTTTATCTGTGTGGTTTAGCCTTTTCTCTTCCAGGTGGAAAAACCTGTTATTGGTCGGGTTTGTTGTTATTTGTGGGGATCCCCGTTAGCTGTGCCACGTTTGGCGACTATTCGACCAAGGACAAAAAATTTAGTCCAAGACAGTCGCAGATGAATTAGCGACACACCTGACTTTTTAAAACTAAAATTCACAAGCTCAAAAATGAAAGAACAAAGCGAAACTGAAGTGGAAAAGTCAGCAAGGTGCGTCACGCTGGTCTCGTGATTTGGACCACACGGACACACTCATCGGACACCGCTGTGTTTCTTTTAAATGAGTGTGAAATTCAGTGTTTTGTGAAGCTTGCAGACGCTGTACTGCAGCGTTAAATCATTTTAATGCTGCATAACTGGATTGTTGAATTTTAAATAAGGGTGGGGCCATCTGTCCTGGATCACAGTCAGAGAATATTAAGACTGTGTGCAACACCTGTAAAAATGACTTCCTCTCCAGAAACCATGATGTGTTTTAGTCTCTCCGCCCACCTTTAACACCCACGCCGAGGAGGAAAACGTTTGCTTGCCGTGGAGACATTGATGGATGTCTCAATAGGTTTGCACTTCTGACACAGCTTGCATATTGATGACAGAAGTATCATGAAAGGCTTGTGGATGAAATCAAAAGCTGACTGTGCTATTTATAGCCTTGCTTTGCATATTGGAATTTTGGGGATTCACTTGGGTGGTGACATGCGTCTATCCCACTGTTACAGAAGATCTGCAGACACCACCCTGTTCAAAATGGTAGCTGGACGAGCGCTCCACATGTTTGTCTTTGTGACACGGCTGAGGCAGGGGCGTCCTAACTTCTTTCACTGAGGGCCGCATAGCGAAAAATGAAAGGATGAAAGGGCCACTTTGATATTTTTGGTTGGTTGGTTTTTGCTATTTTTCTCTCATTTTTGCTGTTGTTGTGTTTTTAATTTAGCTAATTATTTCAACATTCTTCTTAAATAATCTTCATAACTTTTTTGCTTTTATTCCCGTAATATTTTGAATTTATTCCCAGAATATTTTGACTTGTTTTCTCTGAATATTTTGAATTTATTCTCATATATTACAGCTGTTTTTTCATTTTCCAACTATTTCAACTTAATTATGACTATTATTATTATTATTATTATTCTGACTTAATAGGACCTAGTAAGATTTTGCCTTAATTCTCCTAACGTAACATTTTCTGTTCATTTTTGAAAAATGATAACTTTATTCCATGTTTTGTTTGTTTTTCATAATATTGCAACCTTAAAAAAAAGTATTTTCTTTAATATTTCAACTTATTGCCACTAAAATTTGTCCTCATAACATCAGCAAATTGTTGTCCTAAAATGACAGCATTTTCTCGTTAGATAACAACCTTTTTCTCAGAATATTTTGACTTTATTTACCTGATTTTTCCATTTTGGCTGGTTTTTTTTTTTCTTTTCGTGTAATTATATTTTTAGAGTTTGTCGCAGGCCAATAAAAAAAAAACAGCTGCAAGCCGCAAATGGCCCCCGGGCTTACACCCTCGGTCTGCGGAATAGCGTTGGGTATCGTTTACATATTATCTGTTTTCCGGTTCCGGTAGTTATTTTTAAAACTTGACTTCGGCACCGGTGCCATTTCGATTTTTCAAGTTTCGGTATGCATCCCTACTAAGGAATACTGAAAGATGAAAAAATAACCACGCTTGCATGCACACATTTAAGACCAGAGGCATTTGCATGCACAGGCAGCATATTCCCACTGCGCAGTTTAAAGGAAGGATGCTGTGATTGTTGGCGTTTGCGTCTAAATTGGTGATACTTCGCCTTCTTTGTGTTGCCTTGTAAACATGTTAGTGCCTTAGGTCTCTGAGGTGAGCAGAAGAATGTAGCAGAAGCTCTATGGCTTTTCCAGAGGCGCTCCGTCCTCAGCAAGTCAGAGACACACTAAAAGTCTGCGAACCTCTGGCATTTTATTGTGGAGAAGTCAGATATAAAAGTGACTTCATGGAACAGCTCAGGTTGCGCTGTTATGTGTGCCTCCACTTGATCCAGCAGCCGAAAAACGGAAAGTTGAGTTTGGTCTCTTACAACAGCACAGTTAGTTTTTTTTGTTTTTTTTTAATCCACCACTGTGGTTTCTGCGTGGACATTTATGCTGCGCTCATTTACGCAGCACTACATCTATCTCTGACCCCAAACCGAGTGAAAAGGTGAAAATCTGGAAAAGCTGGCTCCTAAGCTGTCTGCGTACAAATCCTGATAGAATTTCCTCCAGAACTAATGTGTATCTTTATCATGATTTGGCTCACGCTTATCAGCTGTAGAAAACTAGAAAAGCACTCGAAGAGCGCAGACCTCCACCAAGCAACATACTGTAGTTTCCCCCGTATTGTGATTTATACCATAAATATTAGTCCTACATTTATTTTATTTAGATTGCTAATGCTAGCAATGCTAACACGCAGCATAATAGTGCTAAGCTTTTATATATGTGTCTTGCTATAAAATGGCTCAAAATGCTACCATGCTAATGTCAACATGCTAGCAATGCTAACATGCTAACACCTAGCATGATAGCGCTAATTGTTTATATATGTGCCTACCCATGAACATAGCAAAAATGCTAGTATGCTAACATTACCGTGTTATCAATGTTAACATGCTAACGTTAGCACGTTTTTCTCTTGGCCCTTGGCACATTTTAAAAACACGAACAAGAAAAGAAAAAAACCCCATCAAAAATAGGAAAAAAAAGACAAGTAATTTTACAAGAATATAGACAAAACATGAGCTCATTCAATACCAAAGACGTATTTCTAGGTCTTTTATGGCTTTTTTGCACAAGAGGCAAAAAGAGGTGATGGCAAGTCAAATCAATAAAAGAGGCAACTTTTCATGCAGTCTTAAGCCACAAAAAGGGCCACAAAGTGGCAGAAGTGCGTTTGATAAGAGCTCAGCATGACTCTTTTGCATTTCTGAACGTATATTAGGAAATATATTGTTGGTTTATAGTAAAACAACCCGTTATTTTGTGTTTTTTATGTTGTGGTATAGTTGTTTAGATATTTCAGCTGTCACAAAAGCAAAAAAAAAAAGCAAAACGTTTTGACAAATGGCTGGGATTGAATGAGCTAAGAGAATAAAGTCATCATAAGAAGAGAAAAAATAGCATAAATTTGAAATATTAGAACTGAAAACATGGTTACAAACAAAACAAAAAATGAAGTTGTAATTTTTGGAAAACCAGGTTGGGAAAAAGTTATAACGTTATGAGAATAAAGTCATAATATTAGGAGGAAAAAATGTACAAGAAAAAAAATGTAAAATACAAAAAAAAATGTGAAATAAGAAAAACGCCATATTATTAATGCACTTTGTCACTGATGACACAAAGCAGAAACGCTTTGTTTGTTGCTTTTTTCAATCAACGTATAAAAAATGTCTGAGTGTATCTACATTGGTTGGTTTAAAAAATGTAAAAGTCAAATGTAAAAACTAAAAACTCTGATTTGAAAAGGGCCGTGTTGGCAAGGTCTTCTAAATCAAATAGCTAGAACAGATAAATAGTATTTTCCGCTTACAATATATGTCAAAAATAGGTGCAAGCATAAAGATAAGTGAAGAAGATTGGACAGCTGACGGGCGTTTTTGGAGACTGTGTGGTGATAATTCAGTGCCCATCTATCTGCTCATGTTGGACATGTTGTTTCTGCAATTAGACGAATCATCAGACTCAAGATAAACCCTACTTTTGAGGTCATACACTTGGGGAAGACACCAGAGGAAGCCAAAAGGGGGGACAGACTCACTTCTGTGTGGTTTGCTGAAATTGCCAACCAAACTGTTGCCGTCCGAGCGATAGATGGTATAAATGCATTGCAAAATGTTAATTAACCACCACTTTTCTTGCAAAACCAATTAAAAGCCTGGTGTGTTTGGGTCGCGCGTGGTTCTCACTGTTTCGGACGTGGATCAGACAGAAAAACCCCAGGCCACATGCCATCGTCCACACAAATACGGGCGATGACTTCATCTTTTTCAGTGCTCTGATTCATCAACTACAACACCGACAGGGATCTGTGGCCAAAGACGGCCCCTCCCGTGCATTCCATCAACTCAAATACACAATACACACACACAACAGTTGCTGGGACAGTAATTCAATAACCAACGTTACCACAAATACGAACAAAGACTGATGACCCATTCATAGTCTAGTAACGATTCAAATAATGAATGAATCCAGTCTAAAAATCTCCTATTCTGCGCCTTATCGTGTTTGTGGTGGTGAGGAGCTGGAGTTTATCCCAGCTGACTCTTGGGTTTTTCTCAGGCGCTCGCTAGGGCAGCTAAGACGCGAGGACACACAGTGGGTGACTTGTCTCGGAAAACATTTGGGAAGATTGGAAAGTTGGATGGCCAGCCCTCCGCTCTGATCCTCCTCCACCCATTTGTATGAGCTACCTTACCTCGCTGTAATCTCCTGGAAATGATACAACGGCATACGGATTCAGAAAAATCCAAACAATTCATACCACGATTTATTTACATCATACACATTATTTTCTTAGATGATTAATTGGAAGCTTGTTTTTTCGATTAATCGAGTGATCAGTTAGGCCCAAGACAAACAGTTAGTGGTTTGGTCGGCAGCATATCAGAAAAAAAGGCAAAAATGTCCTCACTGTTGTCCACAGTCAAAACTGATCTGTGTGTGAATATGTTGTTTTGCCTCAAGCATAAAGATAATGGGCCTGCATTCATGAATGACAAAGGAAATAAAAAATATTCACACTCGGGAGACTGAAATCAGAGGATATTTACGTATTTAAATGAAAAAAACAAAATAGTTCTCGATTAATTGGTTAGTCGATTAATCGTTGATTCATTGAATAATTGTTGTAGCTGCAGTAATACACCTCTGTTTTCTCACTCTGGGCAGGAGTCTGGAAAAAGGATGGAACTTTGAAATGTCAAATGCGTAGGAACCCCGTAAACGCCTGTTGTTCCGGCGAACAAGTCTGGGGCTTGTTTGCCTCACTGAACATTGCAGTAACGTTACTGACACCTCCTGACCAGTGTCAAATACAAATCATCTCAGCGTCTTTGAATGCATCTTCTGAATGCTTAATTTCGATGCATACTTTTGACTAATAATGGGCAGTATTCAGCTATGAAACAGCAAAATTTATTGATGGATATATTTTGGAAAAACTGTGATAGTGTGAAGCCTCGAAATTTGAATTGTGACGTGCGAGGAACGACTGTACAAAGTGTCTTGCCGACGGGGCTCCCAACTCTCTTGACATCACCAACCAGCTCCCCCCTTGTCACTGTTATCTCGGATTCCTTCCATTTATCAGTGATTGCACCAATCATGCTCCCAATCACAGCAAGCCTCTTGCTGAAGGGACACGACTATTTTGTGTGCTTCATCGGCACATCCTGCAACTGGGCCGTGGGTGTCACAAGTCTCCCAAATACTTATTTCACTCAGTTTGGTAGAAATGGATTTTTTCTGGATTTTTGTTGCTCCTCAGTCTCTTTGTAACAAACCACTATTCCAATTTCTGGACTGGTCACCTTCTCCAGGACCACAGGTACGGTACAAGTGTGGTCCAGAGCAGTAAAAGTACAAAGTGGTACATTTGCGGGTACGTTGCTGACATGTACAGTATGTCATCTGAGTTTGACGAAGAAGGTCGCTATGATGCCCACTGAACGGGGAGAAAGGGATCGTCTCTTGATTAGTAGTTCAGGACAGAGGTCAAACCTGTTGCTGGTGTGTGTGTGTGTGTGTGTGTGTGTGTGAAGGCAGATGATGACAGAGCATCTGTGCACTATGGCTTCCCCAGCTGGGAATGAAAGTGCACTGTGCTCGTAAAACAGGGAGGGAAGGGGAGGGGGCCAAGTCAAAACAGACAAGTGATGCCCTATTGAAAGACGGGACAGTTGGTTTGGTCATTTAGTGTCAGGCGGCCATTTGATGTTCTTGACATAAATCGGGTTATTTATGGTCCAGAAGGAGGTAGTGACGCGGTGAAGGTGACAGCCACTCTCTCGTCGTTTACTGAATGACCCCCCCCTCAGCAGGTCGGCGGCCCGATGTGTGTTTAAGCGCTTTGGCGGACTGTTTGCCCCAAGAAAGTTGACAGTACTGCATGCTGTTTTTACAGCATGCCTCAAATTCACACGGGGGAGGGTGCCCACTACAACCACAGTGTGAAGAATATTTGTTTTAAAAGATGAGGGGGGCTAACTTCACATTCACTTTCCCTGTTTACTGGTTTCATTTCCCAGACGCTGGCATGACAAATACAGTGAGTGTGGGCTTGTCTTTTTTTGTGGTTTTAACTAGCTTATACACTGGTGTGAAAAAGTGTTTCCCCCTTTCCGATTTGTTATTTCTTGCACGTTTTTCTATGGTGAAAAGGTTGCGGAATGAAGAAACCCAGCCTTATCTCTATAGGAGAGAGACAGTAGGTAGAGATGAGCACTACTTAAGTAATAATTCCGTTTTTTTTCTCCAGAATCGCTTGTAAATCAATAGCGTCTCAAAGCCATTGTAGTATCATCTGGTATCATCCATGGGAAGTTGAGCTGCATACAAGTAACAGCATTCCTCTGCTCAATATGAAACTGGCATCAACACAGGAGTTCACAAAATGTGGAAAAATTGTCTCATTCTATAAAACAAAACAAAACTGTAAATTAACATTTTGACCCCAACACCAAAAATCTGAATAAATATTTATTTCACTTGTTTTCACTCCAAACCTTTTCCTCTGAGGGCCACGTCCAGAAGAATGAAGGATGCGGGTGCTACTTTGATGCATTTTGTACATAAAAGATGCTGAAACCAATCCAGTATAGGTCTTTATATGCTAAGCTATCTGAAAAGAACAACATTTTAGCTTTGTGATATACTGTAGGTGACAAAGCAAATCGGTGTCGTATCATTACATTTCCTTCAACTGCACTATTTTGTTTGGCACGTGATTAACGTGCACACGTCTTGTTCAACCCTTGGCCCACATAGTATAGTAGTAGTAGTAATAGTAGCAGTAGTAGTCGTAGCCATTGCAGATCTCCACCACACAGCACCGCCTTTTTAGTTCGTTGAAGTATGACTTCAAATCATCTGCTGCAGTATTTTCCATTCCGCTCTTTCATGTGCGTTGACGTGTATATCCCGGATTATGAGGCTGATGCCACCGAGGGGGGTTTGGGCAAGCAGTGTGTCACCACAGTCATTAAGCCGCACATGGGCACAACATCACCCCTGCTTGCAGCGTTGGGTCAAGGTGCATTTGTTCAGAATGTTCTACCATGGCAGGTGTGTCCAAACGTTTTCCACTGAGGGCCACATAGTGAAAAATGAAAGGATGCAACTTTGCCACTTTGATATTTGTAAAGAAGTTATACATATTTTAAGAAAAAAACTGCCTTTGGGCTTTGTGATATAGGTGAAAAAGCATATCAACTAGGGATGTCCCGATCCGATCTTCAGGATCGGGATCGGCTGCCGATCCGCTGTATTTTGAAGATCGGATAATATCGGTTTATTGACGGTCCCTAGTGTAAACAACCAGCAGTTGCAGCAGCAATTAGTGGAGCCAGACATTTTTTATTGGCGTGGCCAAGGTGAGACCATTACTCACACAGGGGTGGCAATAAGTTGATACCTGAAATGTCTAGCTGGCCAGTGGGGTGTCCGGAGAGTGACCAAGGGTGGCCACAATGGCACCAAATTTAGAGGAAAAATCAGATTTAGATAGAAACTTAATTAATCTGTGTTGCATCGATAAATGTAAGGATTTTGTCATTTTATTCACTGACACAAAAAACAGATAAGCCATGGTGCTAAAATAAGTGTAACAAGTAAAAAATGGAATTAAAAAAAGGAAAATACGGAATTTAGGAAAAAATAAAACGGATTTCGTAGGGCCCTACTGCTCTAATCCCTATTTGTTTATACAAGGGACTGCCAATAAATTACTAGAGAGTTTGTTGTCAAATAATATCATACATTCTAAATCACACCGCAAATTGATCTATTACCATGTCAAATGATTAGTCCTACCCGAAATGTATTTTGCACGCACATTTTTTTTCCAATTTTAGCATTTATTGGATGGATTTTTATTGGATTTTTTTTATTGGATTAGGGACCTGATGAGTTTTGTCCCAAAAGCCCATTCAATTCCACAAATTCATGTTTGTTATTATTTTTTTTAAAAAGGATCTGTACTGGATCAGATCAGCAAGACTATAAAAAAGAATCGGACCGGACGCCGAAAAATGTGGATCGGAACAATTTATTTTGTGTTATTTTGTTAATTGACTGTTCTGGGTTTTTTTTTTTCTAACAAAACTAGGTAAAAGTGATGTTCAGTGTTCAGTTGTCCATTCATTTGTCATGTGTAATTACTTTTGCATCATTTTCTGCATGTAAAACTAGAATTATTGTCTGTAAAATGTGTTTTGTGTTGACATTTTTGTGTGTCTGGAATGGATGAATTGGATTTACATTATTTTCTTTGGGAACATTTGCTTTGGTTGGAGTCTGTTTTGGTTTGGATCAAACCTTCTGGACGTTAACGACGTTAACCAAGGCACCACTGTATTGCATTCTACTTTGCGGAAATTCATTGATCGCAGTCAGGTCTGGAACGAGTTAACCGCGATAAGCGAGGGACGACTGTATTTCGAAAATCTGACTCCCCCCTGTTGCCGTCTTTTAATTCAAATGAATGAATTGCTGAATTAAAAATCCCTGAAATGCTGACTGAAAAATGTATGCATGATACCATCTAATTTGATACCATTTTGAATCAATATTTAACTAATTTTAGTCACTTCAACAATCCATTTCGATGAATCGGTTGAATGTCACATGAACTCTCCAAATGTTCACTTTGCAACTGAAAGCTGATGCAGCGTGTTAAAATGATCATTTTGCATGTGAATTGCACCAGAAGGGACCGGACCCAAACCCTATTTTTTCAAGGTTTAGTGCTGATGAAGGCGAGCAATGTTAATTGCTTCAAGGTTATTTAATATTGTCTTAAGACGGCAAACTAATGTTAATCGAATTGAATTTTGGCATGCCTTTGCCCTACATTGCAAGAGCAAGTGAGCATTTTGTGACCAAGCAGAGCAAAAACAATCTCAAGCATCATGCGGTCATCTAGAGAATAGCTGTCTGTCAACATAAAACATATTGAAATGCATACCCAAATGAGATTTCCAGAGGTCGTAAGTCTTTTTTTGCAGTTGAAATATTGGGTGGTTTGTGCAGAGCAGCCGCAGATATGAAGTCCTATAGAGATATATAGCAAATAGAGAAGCAAATGTCTGTGACAGAAAGATATGTGCAGAAATGACTTGACTGACAGCATAGTAACGAAAGCTACAGTTGAACAAAAACTCAAAATAATAGAATTCCCAAAGTGAGTACGGTTGGCGTGCAGGAATAAAGGATTGATGAGCGCCACATGCACGTAGCGTGTTTACACTGATACTCCGCTACATTTAAGACGTCTATTTTCTTATCAGATTGCGTTTGTGAGCGGTTCAAGAGAGGGTTAAGACGTGGAAGTCTAAAAGGGGTCGCCGGTGTTGAGATGAAGAAATATGAGAAAATCTTGTCAGTCATAACTCTGCCAAGCTTAAAAAAAAATGACATTTTTGTGGCGAGGCCTGGTTTCCTCATTTAGGGCTGCTACAAATGAAACCTGATTCCATTTGTGTGATTGAGCTTTTCATTTTGTTTGTCTTTGCTGTGGACGTACCATCCTTCATCAGACATTCCTGTTTGTTTAGATAAGACACTCAAGTGAGCATCGACCACAGGAATCACAACGCTCCTCTTTGTGCCTCAAATGCTCATTTGCCATCATGTGGCTGGGCTCTCCCTTAGAGATGAGGTGGGAAGCACTGTCATCTTGGAGTAGATCCGCTGCTCCTCCGCATTGGGAGGAGCCAGATGAGGTGGCTTGGGCATCTGGTCAGGATGCCTCCCACACGGACGGTCGGACGTTCAGGGCACGTCCGACCGGTAGGAGGCCTTCGGGGGCCGACCCAGGACACCTTGGAGAGACTATGTCTCTCAACTGGCCTGGGCACGCCTTGGGATCCGCCGGGAGGAGCTGGACAAGATGGCCGGGTAGAGGGAAGTCTTCCCTGCTTACGTTGCTGCCCCCACGACCCGACCTCAGATAAGCGGAAGAACATGGATGGATGGATGGATGGATGGATGGATGGATGGTTCTCAGTTTAACTTGATGTATAAAGTTACAGTTGGCGCTCAAAATGCCTTGAAGTTTCTCCAGCTTCTGATGTCGGAGTTTTGTGAATTTTGTGTGTGCCCAAAAGTTTGGACCGTTTCACTGTAGAGCAGTGGTTCTCAATTATTTTCATGCCCCCACTGAGGGAAAGAAATGTTTTTGAAACACCCCCCGCCCCCGATTTAAAGTACTACTGAGAAACTGACAGTATCTATTTATTTATCTGTACTGTCCAGACTGAACTCCAAAACTGAAACCAGCTAAATGCAACAAAATGGAGAGAAGTGAAGCATACAAGCATATTCAAGACTCAAATTGCATGCCGAGTACCACAAATTCATACATGTTGGCATGCCCCTTTGACGGTTCACCGTGCCCCCCAGAGCAGCCCGCCCCACTATTTGAGAAGCACTGCTGCACAGACAATCCCTGAAACAAATGCAACCTTTTGAGCACTGATAACTCTTTTTGCAATGGGGGAGCGACTAAAATGGTGTTCCTGTGTGTACACAAAAGCAGTAAATGGACCTTGGGGAGTACTAGTGTCCCAAAATGGGATCGTCCTTATAAGAACCATGCTCGACACTTGCCATGTCCTTCATGGGGACCTGGACACCAGGCTATAAGTGGTTGTCTCGTGTCGCATTACAAGGCAGGTCTAACTGTCGAGATTCAAGTCTCGCTGACCTCCTGGCTCCTAAGGGCCACACATCTGTCTCTGTCTCACTCCAACTATGGAAACAGGCTGCCTTTAAATTGTGATTCCCCCCCACTAAGGCGCAAAAGTGCACCTCAACATAAATAATGAGTGCCTGTGTGCGACTTAGAAATGATTGTTTGTACCCATCATGGGTACATGATTCATTTGTTATGGGCAGGGGCGGTGGGGGGGCACCAGATGACTAATGTCTGTGATGACAGCGTGCGTTGGAAGCCTGGCCATATGACATTCTAGTGTGTCCAAGTATGTCCCGCAAACAGCACACCATAGCTTCCCCTCTGATAGGAACATTACACCATCGCTTTAAATCACTCTATTTCACTAAAAACTACAATTTAAGTGTTATTTCATCTAGCATAATACATCATGAGTTTTAGTCCTAAATTTAGATTCTGTTCATTTTGGTAAAGCGGTGTGTCAAGTGTTTTTATTTATACAGCAGGTCTAGACGGTGCTCTTGTTCCAGACACTTGGGAAGTCTGAAATTGCTGACCTACAACTATGAAAAATGCTTCGGAATTCTGCTCAAAGTATTTTACTCAGCAAAATTAACTTCATCCAAAGAAGAAATCTGACAATGACAAACAAAGCTTCTGTTAAAATAGTTATCCGTTCTTCTTGGCTATACTTGAAAGTCTAATTTAAGGATAGCTTTCATGTAGAAAAGGTTTATACATTCTTTTATTAGCCGCCTTAGCTTTCCCCCATTTTTGGGTGCTAAAACACCTAAAAAAAGAAGTCCAACCATTTGGTGTCTAGGCATCACTTTGGGCTCTTTTGAAAGCCAACAAGCTGATTTTTGTTATTTTTTCTTTGAATACACTTAGAAGAAGGATTATCTTAGGTTCACCTACATTTTTTTCAGAAATCTGTGCCTTCAAAATAACTAGTTTGGTGGTGTGGACTGAAAAACGCAATGGGTTCAAAGCTTTAGTCCTTACCTAATCCCACTTTCATCATATTACAAAAATCTACTGTTTTATACAGTAATCCTTTAATAGAAAACCTGTTTACGACCTTCTACATCCGGTTTTTAACATTATTAGAGCTCTTTGGTAATGAAATGACACCCTATCGTCACGTTTACACTTGTATTACCCGATATATAGTCGACAAAATCAGAAAGAATAAGCTATTTAAGACTTGTGCTTGTGTATGTTGCAAGAAATGTCTTCCGAACGTGTGGACAGGAAGTGATGCTGAGGGTTCAGAGTAGAGTTTTAGCTGGATTGCGGCCACAACAGTTGCCCGTTTTATGATTATGAGTATTTTTATGTTGTTATTGTGCCTGTTTTCTATAATTCAAACCTATAGTAAAGCCTGTTGTTCCGGCTATCAAGTCTGGTTTGTGTGTTACTAGTGACACCTACTGGCAACGTATTTGTATTTTAGATCATTTAGCCATTTTTATACTTGAAAATGCTTACTTTAGGTCAAGAATACGTAAACTTTAGGGATATCCAATATTGGCTTGTTTGCCGATATCAGATGTGCCGATATTGTCCAACTCTCAATTTCCGATATCAACCAATACCAAAACCGATATGTGTAACATCACATATCTCCAGCTGTGGAATTAGCACATATCTTTTGTATCAGCAATTAGTTGCTCCACGCAGCTGTAAACAACATCTCGCGTAAGCCAACTACAGCGTCTGCCTGCCGCTATTTCCGCGTTTTTTTTACATTCCAGTTACCCCATAGACATATGAATGAATGAATTGTGCACGGGAACACAGTTTTTTCCACAACGTCTGTTCTCTTATGCTCTCAAAACGATGTTCTAATGGCCAAATCATGCAGTCTTTGGGCTAAATACCATCAAAGGAAATTGTTAAGTCTTACCTGTGAAATGTTATTCCCTAGGATTTGGTTTGCAGCACATGAATGAGGCATCTTCTCCACTCCGACTCTTGCCACATCAATATGCAAGCGACGTGGACATACAGGGTCGGCACCGATATTATCGGACATCCCTAGTAGAATTAGCTTAAATATGCATATTTTTGAAAAAAGGCGACAGAGTGAGGGTGCGATGCTCAAACCGCAAAGTGGCGAGGGATGACCATATAGGGTTTTCTATCAGGCGTTCCATTGCAGACTCCAGGCCATGCCTGGTCAAAGTCTTCATTATCTCCATGCAAACGCAATGACACTGTACAGTAATGCTAAGTTTATAGCGGGTAATTGGTTCCAGACTTGAACATGACAAGTGAATTTACGCAAAGTAGGAGTCTTTATAAATCGATTATTTTTGTAGTTTGAGCTTACAGAACCCTTCTAAACCTGAGGAGGCCCTTCTAAACAGGGTTTTGAACATTATGTCCATATAGTGACCTATTACCCAATATAGTAGATATAATCAAAGAAACCAAAGCATTTAAGACATGAATAAATCTCGTGCTTGTGTGTGTCACAGTAAATGTGTGGATGACAGGAAGTGATGTCAGGGGTTCAGAGATGGGTTTCAGCTTGGCATGGGTTACGGCCGCAACAGTAGCATGTTTCATTATTATCGTGATTATGCTGACCTGCAATAAAAGCCTGTTGTTCCGGTGCGTGGGTTTTCTCCGGGTACTCCAGCTTCCTCCCACATTCCAAAAATATTCATGCTAGGTTAATTGTTCATGTTAAATTGTCCATAGGTGCAGTATGAATGTGAGTGGGAATGAGCTGTTTGTCTATATGTGCCCTGTAATTGGCTGGCGACCAATCCAGGGTGGACCATGCCTCTTGCCCAAAGCCAGCTGGGATAGGCTCCCCCCACGACCCTATTGAGGACAAGCGGTACAGAAAATGAATAAATGAATGAAAAAAACGCAAGAGTGATTCGCCTTTAACGCTGTCCGAAATTTTATTTGGTCCGTAATGCAGGAGTTTCTTGCTTTTGTGACAAAAGTCCAGACGCCAACCAGCATATTGGTGTTTTCGCAATTTCATTGGTTATTCAATGCGTCAGTCATCATTTAGATTAGATGTTAATGGGTCTGAGCTACGCACCTCAGACAAGAAACTGTTACTTTTTTGCTCACAGAAGATGATTGGCTATTGTGCCACAGCCAACGGGTTAACAAACATTAGGTTTCGACATTTTGGCCAACGCAGCCTTTTATTTACTTCGAAGTCAACTATTTTCTACGTCCCAAGAGTTTGGAATAAGGATCTCGTGTACTTGCTTTACTAGTCGCTATTTTTTCATGCTGCTTTTAATCAGCCCTGAACCAGTCCAGCATGTCGTCTGCCTTTCGCCCCAAGTCAACTGGGATAGGCTCCAGCAGAAACCACACATACCATCTGAGTTGTTTATATGCAGTATCACCAAGTTCATAAGTTTACAAGGACCATACCTAGCCAGGAATGAATACTTTGAGAAACAAATATGTAAGGTTCATCACAATGTCGACCGCAGGGAATGATCAGACAGTCGGTAGTGATTGACGTTGATGCAGATCATGCCTGGTGGTTATTTCAGAGTAGCTGAATCCCAAGCTATGCTGGACTCCCTCAGTCAGACTCTCAAGTTTCCTATTTGGGCTCCCTGGAGCCACAGAAACACTTCAAGACTTTTGTAGACAGCGAGCAAATACTCATTAGTTGCATGGGGAAGGCATGATGAAGTGGTGGGTCCTCAGGTTTCCTTCTCGTTGGCAAATCCGTGCCAAAATCTGATCTTTGGATCTCACAAGTTCAGGGAATCCATTGATTCTCCTTTAATGGCAGTCACACCTTTTCCAAGAAAGATGTGATGGAGTGTGTTGTTTGTTTATAGCGAAATCTGGGAGATAGAAAACCAATTTCACATGTGTGAACTCGGACCTGAGTGTGAACTTGGACAAATCCCAAACTTCTCCAACATATGGAAAAAGTATTGTCTTCCATTTATTGGACGAGTGCCTCATCTTTACTTTGTCTGAGCTTCTGTTTTAATACCTTACGTAGTGTAGTGTGCCAAAGACTTCATACAGTGAGGAAGTAAAGTGCCTCTTAAAATGCACCACATTCTTAAACCTAGCAGATGGCTATGAAGTCACTCAGCGCAACACAGCTCCAGCCTGTATTCTCATCCCACATCTGGGTGTTGGGATTCTATTTCTTTTGATCCTCCACTGCAGTGTCTACCTTTTAAAAACTTGTTGTATTTATTGCTAATTGCATACACCCCCAGCATCTACTGATCACACGTAGTACAGCGGAACCCATTAATGCCCATCTTGCTTGTGTCGACACTCATCATCGAACCGACTCATCAAGTCCTCCTTATTTATGACTAAAAAGATCCCACTTAAGTCGACTTTGACATACACCCCTGATCAACATTTTCACATCAGTTGAAAAATTGCAAGAATATACATTTTGCACTTTTGGATCGTAAGGGTCACATCACGTTCGATACCCTAGTGAGGATCAGCGACATCAAATACGGATGGATAAATACTGGTACAGCAAGGAACTTTCCCAATGCTAACGTATCACGTATTATAGAGTTATTGTCTTATTATTGCTTATCACGTCTACTATATTAGGTAATACGAGTGTAAAGTTGACTATAGGGCTGTTATTCCATGTCTAGAGGGCTCTTATAACTGCATTTAGAAGATCATAAACAGGGTTTCCAGGCTCTAACTGCAAAAATATTCATCCATCCATCCATTTTCCTCTGCTTATCCGGGTCCGAGTCGCGGGGGAAGCAGTCTCAATAGGGAAGGCCAGACTTCCCGGTCCCCGGCCGCCTCTTCCAGTTCCACCGGGAGGACACCAAGGCGTTCCCAGGCCAGCTGTGAGACATACTCCCTCCAGCGTGTCCTAGGTCGGACCGGGGCCTTCTCCTGACTGGACATGCCCGGAACACCTCACCAGGGAGGCATCCGGACTAGAAGCCCGAGCCACCTCAATTGGCACCTCTCGATATGAAGGAGCAGCAGCTGTACTCTGAGCCCCTCCCGGCTCTCTTAGGGTGGGTCCAGCCACCCTATGGAGGAAACTCATTTCAGCCGCTTGAAGTTCTGTCCATAAAAATAATGAAGAGAAGCAAAGGACCTGAAGGGCAGCCTTTCACAGTGAAGGGATTCGACTTGGAAATGTGAACCAATTTCCTGCTCCGATTGTACAAGTACTCAAGCGCGTACCCGTGGAATACCCCCATCCACCCCCGCAGAGCACCGTGGGACACAGTCAAATGTCTTCTTCATGTGGACTGGGTGGGGAACCTCCTATGCCCTCTCCAGTACCAATGTAACGTCGTAGAGTTGGGAAAGCACATTGCATTGTGTTGTGCAAGCAGCACGTAACAAATGTTGTTGACTTAACCCACACATAAAAACACTCTGTGGGCTCGCTTGGTGAATGTGTTGTTTTAACCTTACCTGGGATGCCATTTATCAGGGGAAAACACTGTGCTGGGAGGTTCAAGCAGAGGTGGGGTTTTCCTCCAGTGACACTCGGACTGCCAAAGCGTGCCTGACAGGAAGACGGCGGCGGCGGGGTAGCGCTCCCATTAGAACAGCCCCACACACACAGCCTTTTATTAGACACTGCTTTCAGCGAATGTTGAACTAGGATGTTATCATCAGCTCAGGATGCTGCACATTGATTTATTGCAGCTGTGCGGCTCCTGTAAAACAGTGGTCATCAACCTTTTTAAGCCCAAGCACCATGGCCCTGGAACCTAAGCAAGGTCTACACCCCCACCCCATTGTTGTGTTATTATTGGTTGCTGGAAACCGCTGCTGTGAAAGTTCAGTATCATGGAGCATAATGGTCAATCATCTTTTAACATCTGTTGACTGACAATTCATGTGGCCAACACAGCGGAACCCGCTGTGTTCTTCTTTTTCCACAGTATCAACATGTGTTCATAAAACGGTTGTGGAACAGTTCTTAAAAATGATGACTCTACTGTATACGCGGCGTTGGAGATGCGCTGCCATACCAGCCACAGCAGATGGTGCTGTTTTTCTTCCCTTCTAATTCATATTCAGTACAGAGCAGTGATTTAATGGCAGGTTGATGACTTTAAATGAACTTTTCTTCGTGAGGGTCTAATCTGACTGTGTTCCTGTCCGGTCCCTGCCTTGGAGCAAATGATTTCTCAATTTGTGCCCGTTGTGTCTTGCATTGCATTCTTTAAAAACATTTGCATGTGCTGGATCTTCTAACCCTCTCTGCCTCAAGCTCTCACTTTCAACTCCCACCTCAGACATCCAACAACCCCACCCACAACTTCAAAACCCATCGGATACGACTGAGTCGGTCCTGATGATTTTAAAAGCTGGGGGAGATGGATTGCAAACGCCGTCTCGCTGTTTCCACTTCTTCCACTGACTTCCCATAATTCTGCTACTTCCTTTCGCTGATGACATCGAGCAAAGGAAGCGCAACGTGCATGACATATTGCTTTTCAGGATAGAGGCCGGTGGACTTTTGAAGATTATTTAACAGCACGGGGGCCCCTCTTGGGTTACAGTGTGGGAAGTGAGTGCATCCTATCCAAAGGAACCGAGGAGCCTTTTCCAGTGGCTCTGCGGTATTGACGGTCTTTTCATCATTTTTTCCTCACTGAGAGGACTTCAGCATATTTCCTTTCCCTTCTCGTTTAGTGTAGCTCGCTTCCTTTCATCTTTTCCTTTTTTGTATTTTTCTCCTGACTCATCAGTTGCCTGACACTGACCCCTCTACCTGTAAAGCAGGGGAACTCTTGTGTTCTGCTAATTCCTGCCCCAGGGCTCAACAACAGTCCTCAACGTATACGAGGAAAAAAGGATGAATGCAACCCCACCATTAAGTCAATGAAAGAGTAGCCTGGGCTATGCAAAATGCCCGCACTTTGTATTTTTAGTGGTCAGGTGAATTAGTGAGTCAGGGAAATGTAACCCCGCATCCTGGGGCACTTATGTCTAGCCTGCGTATTTAATTACGCTTTTTGACGTTATTAGTTTCCCATGCTTTTACGAAAATGGCTGCTGCCTGCGGAGTAAAGTATTATTATCAAATGATATGGATCAGTGGTTCCCAAACTATTCAGTCGCGCACCCGTCAGACATTTGACTTGAAGCCACGTACCCCCTGCTGCTGCACACCGAAAAAACATAAACCATGTTTGCCTTCATTTTCGTTCGTTCATTTTATAGTAAGTCATTCTGGTTCAAAAATTAGTATTGTGCATGTTTGACATGAGCACTGATAAATAGATGTGAATTTCTCTTAGAGATGACGAAAGTACCTCAGTATTGCTCCTACTTATACTGTATTTTATTTCAGCCGCATGTTTTGGATCCTTCCCTCTGAATGGGTTCACCTTGACCTTCACTTTTGTCCACTTGCAGTCGCTATGAATTAAATCTGCATGTTAACTTGATATCAAATTGGAAGAGAAAGTTGAACAAACATGATAAAGCAGTATCCAAAGTGCAAAAATACATAGAAGCAGCGATAAAGCCTCATTTTCAGGGGAATCTCCACTCTCTCATGCTAACGCGGGGATCGGAGCAGCAATATAAAGTAAACCTCCAAGATGAAACACACAACATAATCATCAAACTGACTGACTTATTCGTATGAGTCACAAGAGCAATGAAGAACTTCATGCCGTGTCTCCTTCCTTCTTTCTGCTGTGACGGTGCGCTCTGTGCCATGAGGCGTTCAGGCGCGCTTGTAATTGTGAGAGTTAGGCGCTAATTGTTTGTTTTTTTTCACAACTCCAGTGAGAATTGGCGGACCCCTGGGAACTTTGGGAACCTAGGATATAGATCAGTGGTTCCCAGACTTTTCACAGTCACGCACCCCTTCAGGCATTGGAGTAGAAGCCATGTACCCCATAATCTTGCACACTTTAAAAATGGTTTCGATTTTTTTTAATCTTCATTAACTTAAATATGATTCATTGGTTAATTTGATCGTAAGTAAGTAAGTAATTCTGGTTAAAAAATGTGTGCTTTGCATGGTCAAATTTTGATAAAAAGTTTGACATGAGCACTGAAGTATTCGTCCTGTGTATCTTTTATTTCGGCTCCTAAGTGGCTCCTCAGACGTTTTTTTTTAGCTTAAATTAATTTATGACCAAATGATGTTTATTGTGTGAAATACTAATTTAAATGGATTTATTTAAACCTCAATGCACAGCTGCAATAATATGATGTAATGTCATATTCTAAAATACTGTAGGGTGAGGAGCCCAGTCCCCGGCTGCTCCTCCACATCGAGAGGGGCCAGTTGAGGTGGCTTTTTTTTTGTCCAGTCATATTTTTTCATTGTACTTTTTCTTAAAATGAACATTAAAATCCCGTCTCCTCTCGTTCTCAAGGACTCTCTTACGTGTTCTTGTGTTTTCGTCTTCTACAGTATTAACGCGAGTCTTTAAACCACCACTTCCTTTCACCAAATGCCTCGTGGCTACGAGGCGGCCAATCTGTGACGACAGAATGGCGGCACCATGGTGTGTTTTCGAGTGATATACTCAACTTAAATTCCATGGGTTATTCCTGGAGGCGTATTCTGGGACTGAGCTGGGGTAGTTTGAAGTTGGCGGGTGACCTGTCCACTGTTGTATTATTTGGAATTCAAAAGGTCAAGAAAAGTGATATCAAAGGCCACATAACTAGCGTCGTTTGGAAGGGTTATTGCAATTGAAGATGTTGCGGCGAAGGTCTTTCAGGTGTGCATTTGCACCACTTTGTCTGTGTGGCTTTTAATGTTGCGCTGGTGTATGAATGCAATGACTCGATCGGCTGGTGGACTCGGTTAAAATGCATGCAAGAACCGGTGTTTGGTTCATATCTGCAAATAGTAGGAGCTCGGACGGAGGCGGCACGCATGATTTTGGATGTTGCGTGTGGTATTTTGTTTCCATTTCCGGAGACATCCAAGTGGTGCCCTTACATAAGTGGAAACAACAGGTGTTAGCAAGAGTTAGACAGCATTGATCCCAGGAGAGGGGGGAGCTTAGCATACATGATATCAGTGCAGTCAAACAACATCCTTCAGTGTGTGTGTGTGTGTGTTTATGGCTGTGCATTTTCTTTCATGTTGTGCCCACTGCTTGTTGCGTATAAAGCTGCTGGCTGCACTGCCCCTCATCAGGCGCCACTTTATGTACTATATTTGAACCCCGTTTTCTCAAAGTGCCTTTGGATCAAGGTGCTCTGGGTGAACAGCTCGGGCCAACAGGATGTCAAGGCAGGCCCAGAATGCAGCAGGAATCTTGCATTGATGTTTGCTTTTAGCAGTCTTGCACGCAGAGAGAGCGGGAGCGTTGGAGAGGACCACTCCCAACTAGAGCTCCGATGGTAACGTGTACAATCTGTGCTTGCTGAGGGTTGCAACAAGCCTTGTCTCATCCAGCAAAAATACATTCTTATACCTGAGACTGCAAAATGACGACAAAACTTCATATGCAGTTATTGATTTGTTTCCCCTTAAATCCACGAAGGCACGTTGCCAGTGGGTGGAATGGAACAATGACATCACAACGTGTAGTTTACAGACGTTGTAGCACTCATCACTATGAGGGCCGCATGCAGAAAATCAAAGGATGCGGGAGTCACTTTCATGCATTTCATACATTTAAAGATGAAAAGCAATCCAGTGTGGGTCAATAAGGTCGCCCCTCTCTACTCCCAGCTTCAAATTTTCGGTGTTTCACTCCACTGAAAAAAATCTGGACCCACGGCCCGGCTCGTGTTCCCACAAATCTCCACGGACCGGGGGACCACCGGGGACCGGTGGTGGGGGTCGTATAGCGATGTAATTGATCTCATTTAGTATGTATTGTGTAAAACTAAGACAGGAACAACATCAAATTAAAAGCACAAAGTGAATACAGACGCACCATCCACCACTATAAACTTGGAGTTTGTTTTTCAAAGAGAAGATTATAGCGCCGCTGCTTGATGTATGCTAACAGGCAGTGTGCTAGCATGAATTAATTTGAAGCTGTGCACACAACAAATATACACATTAGCACTCAATAACGTCATCAGACTTTACCTTCATGTATTCCCACAGAGTATCAGCATTTAGGAGCAAATATGAAGTGAAAAAACCCAATAAAAATTCAGTATAGTTGACAATCTGTGCAGATTGGGAGAAGGCTAGCAGTACAATGGTGCGTTCAAGGACTGTCAAACAAAGTGGAACACTCGCAACAAACAACATAAACATGTAAAAACTTCAAACTATAGTATTTTGTAATAAAATAATGGCCCATATTTCCAAAATTGATATGCATTTAGTTAAAATTGTATGTAGTTATTTACAAAACTATTTTTTTTATGTGTGTGTATTTTTTATCATTGCGCCTGAAAGATTTCCTCGGCCCAGTTCAGCCCCGCCCACCGACCGGTACTGGGCCCCGGCCTGATGGTTGGGGACCCCTGATGTAAAATATACATCATTCTCAAGTAATATCATCTATATTTATATTTTTAACAATCATTCAAAAAAACAATTTCAATAACATTTATCAGCATATTGCTGTACCTCATAAAACATCATTAAAAAATGTGTAGTTATTTTCACCTAGACTGGCTTGCAAATGATTTACATGTTTTCAGTAGCGGTAAAACCTACTTGCTTCGTACAGAAATCGTATAGAAGTTTCTTTGTTAATATAAGCCGGAATGGCTAGCGTATTTATTTCTTTTTTTTTACTTTCAACCTAGCGGTGCAGCTAATTTATAAGCATGTCTAATCTCGCAACGTCTCCTGTACTTCAGAATGAAGACTAATCCTTTAAGTACTGTACGCTGCCGCTCTCAAGTCAGTAGTTCATTCTTTAGCAGAAGCCAATCACAAGCTATAAGGGAGCTTTCGAAGAGTTTGTCAAACCATCAGAAATCGCAGGAGGTCATGACTCAAGATAACAGTCTGACTCACTGTGTCATCTTACTAATAACGCTAAACTCATCACACAGCAACTTAACACTCAAATAATAATAATGACAATAAATAATAATAATAATAATAATATAGGCTACAAGACAAGTACCAAATACGAGTTTAAAATAACAAACAACAGCTATTTTAACTTTTACCCGTAATGCATTTCGTCCCAGCAGAGCCTGGCGGGCCACCAGAGGGAGCTCATGAGTGCCTCTGACGTCACCATATGAACTTTGTAGATTTTACTTGGTATTCTGAAAATGTGATCTACTGATCCTACTTAAGTAAATGTTACTAAAGTATCCTTATACCAATGTACAAACAATACTAAGTAAACACATTCATATTACAAAGATGTTTTAAATAAATACGTTTCACATGGTTTTCATGTGTAACCAAAGTAACATTTCCTGTGACAAGAAATGCTTTTTTCCAGTGTATCATGGCCTTTCACAAACATATACATTTATAAATCATGTTGTTTTGTGGTTGCACAAGGCATATTAGTCCTAAATATGCATATTTAAGCAAAGTTTCCATATTTTTCCCCTAAATGAAGCATTTTGAAGGATTAAACAAAGTAAAAAACAAATTAAGCCGTTCAAAAGACACATTCAAAGACGTTGATGAAATGCAGGATTCTATAGCAGCCACTAGGTGTCAGTAATGTTACTGTAATATTGGGGACACACAAGCACCCGAACAACAGGATTCTATTGCAGGTTTGAATTCTTTCAAAACAGGCACAATAATCCCTAATAAGAATCCCTAATAAAAACACGGGCTACTGTTGCAACCGTAACCTGAGCCCAGCTAAAACCCATGTCCGCCTGCCACTCGGCTCCCCCGGGGAACATATTTATAGTAACACACACCAGCACGAGTCTTAAATGGCTTATTTTCTCTTTTTACGTCTGCTATGTTGGGTAACAGGAGTGTAAAGGTGACTATAGGGGTGTTATTTCATGTCTAGAGGGCTCTAGTAATGTTTGTTGTCATAAACTGGTTTTCTATGCTCTAACTAAAAAAATATTGCATTTATAAATGAGGAATCCTGAATTTTCTTATCACGCTCAGGTCTGGACAATATCATAAATCGGTAGGAAAGCCAATATCGAGCACGGTCGTCCGCCGGCGCACGCTGTAGCTGGTTCTCGAGCGAGTCTTGTGTTTATGGGCCAAAATGAAGCTCATTCACGGAAGCATGTTCGGAACCATGAAACGCTGTGACCCGAGGTCGACCTGTAAACGACAAATCCACAAAGTCAAAACCCACGGCACGCTCATTCAAAACCAAGAAGTCAGAAGTAGTTTTGAAAGAAAAAAGTCGAAATATTAGGAGAAAGAAGTTGCAATCAGGAAAAGTCGGAATTTTATGAGAATATTTCGGAAGAAAAATGGTTGCATAAAGTTTAAATACTCAAGAAAAAAAGATATATTTTAAAAAGTCGGAATATTATGAAAAACAAACAAAGCAATGAATGAAGTTGGAATTTATAGAAAATTTGGTTGCTAAAAAAGTCTTAATGTTACGAGAATCAAGTACAAATTTTATGGGAACAAAGTCAGAATTGCCAGAAGAAAATTGACGAAAAGAAAGTTAAAATAGTTGTAAAACTTAAACAAACAAAAAAAGAAGAAGAAATGAAAAAAAAAACAGCTGTAATTTTACGAGAATAAATGAAAAACATTATGAGGAAAATAATGTCATTCTAGTAGCATAAAGTTTGAATATTAAAGATGTATTTATTTTTCCAGGCGTAATTATGAGAAACAAAAAAAACAAAATAAAATTATGGTTTTTGAAAAATGACGTTGAGGAAAAAGTTATAATGTTGCGAGAATAACGTCAAAATATTAAGTGAATAAAGTCTAGTGAAAATTACCAGAAGAAAATTTACAAGAAGAACGTTTCGATCGTTGGCAAATAAATAAAAAAAACAGAAGAAATGAAAAAAACAGCTGTAATTTTACAAGAATAAATGAAAAACATTAAGAGACAAAAGTCGTACTTTAACAAGAAAAAAAGTGGTAATTCTACGAAAAATGAACTCATATCATGAGGAAAATATGAACAGCATAAAGTTGAAATATTAAAGAAAGAGGTTTTTTAAGGCGTAATTATGAGAAGCAAACAAAACATAATAAAGATGACATTTGTGGAAAATTAGGTTGAGGAAAAAGTTGTAACGTTACGAGAATAAAGTCAAAATATTATGTGCATAAAGTCTACTAAATATTACCAGAAGTGGCATATAAACTACAAAATATCATCTTGGTCCTTGCATCCTTTCATTTTTCAACATGTTGCACTTGCTGGATAAAGTTTGGACACCCCTGTCTTAAAGTGTGAAGTATCCCGCGTGACAGCGTCTCTTTTATGCCCTACTTCCTGTTGTATGCCCTTATTTTGTATTTACCTCCGTTTCTGCTCTGTTCTGTGTTTCCATGCTTTGCTTCTCCGTTTTCTCCACCTGCTGCTAATTTTAGTTATTCTATTTAGTTCAGGGGAATCAGGGTTTCGTCCACGGCCTCCACGGTTTGAAAGTAAGATTGTGATGATGACTGCAGATCGGAGTGAATGAATGACGGGCTCAGTGTGAAGTGCGTACGAGTGCTCTCGACTTCATTTAAGATGATTTGTTTTAGGATTCATTCTCATCTGAGACGACAAATGATGACGAATCCCACACTTATTCCGTCATCAGTCTGTTCAAATGACTCACTATGCTGTGGATGTGAGAAAAAAGCCCATTCACTGATGATGTGTTTTATGTTTATGATGTTATGCTCCGCTGGTGCATAACCCAATCAACACAAGTTGCCCTAATGCTTGATATTGATCGTTTTCTCTCTCTTTTTTGTTTCACAGGACCCCCAGTAAGTAGACAAGACACCTTGTGTGATCCATGTGGGGTAAAGTAGCTGAATATCTTTTCATTTGGCTGTGAAGCACTACTGTTATTGTATAATACAATACGCTGTATGCTTTCTAATGGCCTTCCTAATGGCGTTGACCATATGTATTTCTATTACTCACCATGGTAATGTGAATATGTATCCAACTGGGCCTGTCACGATAATTGACACATTGACTGATCAAACAAAAAACACAAACCAGACGCCCTCGATAAATTGACATGTGCACGTATGCGTGTGTTTGCGTGTCTGCTCGTCTCTCTGTGCCACACAGGCTGATGAGAAGAGGGTTCACTCTGCATCTGCTTGTGCGCATTGGTTCGATAGCGGAATGAACTGAGAGAGTGAATCGTCCTCTCATTCAGCCTCTTTGTGGAGGCGGAGCTGCTGGCTACTACCCTACTACCCTGGCAGCAGTTAGCTTTGTGAGGCAGCATACGCTAACATGAATGACTGCACAGAAGCAGTGTGGGAATATTTTGGTTGTAAACAGAATGAACCGACGACCGACACGGACAGTTTTCTCAACTGGGAAAAAAAACAACTACCGATGGAGGTGCCTCCGGCAGCGGAGCCTTTGTCCCGACAGCCAACGCTTACTGAGGCATTTGGTTGGCAAATACAAACAAAACAGTGCAAAATGGTGCGCTCTCACATCATCCGTGACTGAAATCGGCCCAGTACCGATACCTATCACATAGATTAAGTGTACATTTTTAAATATACTATTGGCCATATCAGGGGTCACCCAGGTTTTTTCTGGTGAGAGCTCCTTCTACAAAATGAAAATGGCCAAGACCGACTCAATTTTGTAACATTTATTCTCATAGCTTATTTCAAGCCAAACAAAGCGAATATGCTTGTTTTACCAGAACATGAACAAAATGCTGGTATCCGCAACGAGCATTTTGTAATTCAGAATGCATTTCTTTCTCGTGTCCTCACATTATCAACTGAAAACCTGAATGCAAAGCAGGCTTGCAGGCGCCTCGTGTGGTTGTGGGGGGGCTCACGTTGGTGACCCCTGGATTATATGACACAAAAGGGGAGCCATCAAATTTTGACAAAAACAACTCTCACACACACACACACACACACACGCACACACGCACACACGGGTGCTACATTAGCCGCCGCCCGACAGACGATCACATCACGAGACATTTTCCGTGGAATGTTTTGTAAGGTGCAAAACTTACATCACTCTCACAACAGGTAAGTCCCACATGGCAGACATGTGAAGGGAAAGTGAGCGGGAGACGGTCACTATAGGCTGGATGCTGCAATGGGGGCGGAGCTGATCGGCGGATGTGATCGGCGTTATAAAGCAAGTATCGGCATGAGCCGTACAGTGTCTCCCCGAGGTTTACAGCTTTGGGGCAAACAGTATTGCGATCGCTCGCCTGCAGTTACACTTGAGGTGCACACGTGCACGTGCACAGCGTGCATGTGTGGGTACGGCGGGAATTGGGCTGATAATCTATACACCAGGGGTGTCCAAACCTTTTTCAGTGAGGGCCACATACTGAAAAATGAAAGGATGCACGGGCCTCTTTGATATTTCTGAAAGCAAAAGATAAAAACCGCATCTCAGGTTTGTGATATAGGTGACAAATTAGTAGAAACTCTTTGTCCCCCCCCCCAACACACATTTTTGCGTTTTTTATTTTTGAAATTTCCAAATATTTCACCTTTCTTCTCAAATAATCTGTCATTTTTTTCTTGTAATATTACAACAAAAAAACGTTTTTTCTTTAATATTTCATACCCATTTTATTTCACATCCATTTTCCATGCCTAATTAGGGTCGCAGGGTATGCTGGAGCCTACCCCAGCTGACTTTGCCAGAGACTGGACTGGTCACTAGGCAATCGCAGGGATATTTCCACTCTATGCTACTAAAATGACATTCTTTTGCATAATATTAGAATGCAACTTTTTTCTCTTGATATTTTGACTTTTTATTCTCATAAAATTGCAGCTTTTTTCGATTTCTGCTGGGTTTTTTTCAACTGTTTCAACTTTGGTCCTGTAAATTGTCTTGTAATTCTGACTTTATTGCCATTATAATGTGAATGTATTCTTGTAACATCAGAACATTTTCTGCAACCTAATTTTCCAAAAATTACAACTTGATTAGATGTTTGGTTTTTTTTTTTGCAGTAAATCAACTTTATGCTTCTAAAATAATGTTAATTTCTCTCATATCACAATGTTATTCTTGTAAAATTCGTTTTTCTCATTAGATTATAACTTTTTCTCATAATTTTTCGACTTTATTCTTGTAAAATTACCGCTGATTTTACCATTTATTTATTTTATTTATTGATTTTTCCTTTTCTTGTTAAATTATATTTTTAGAATGTGCCGCGGGACACTAATAAAACAGCTGCAAATGGCCCCCAGGCTGCACTTTGGACACCCCTGCCATACACTAATAAGTGTAGTTGACTGTGTTGCAGTTGCTCCTCTGCAGCTACTAAAAAGACTCCAAAACAATCCACAAAGTCAAGCTAAAGATGTGTGATGTAATTAATGTGAAAGGTGGGTGGGTGGCTTTGGAGGGCCGGGTTGCCCCCCTAATGTAAAGGGAGGGGGGTAGCACATCTGTACCTCTTTAGTTTTGGGCTTTTTTCATATGTAACAACAGCCCATTCATGTGCACATTCGCACTTGTTCACAATGAGCCACCCATTCATTTACTAAAGCTACACGTTTACTTTTTCCAAGTTAGTTTTTCCAATTGCGATATAATGCAACTGTTCAACAGTTGTATTTGAGTCTATTGTGCCGGCAGCGTTGTTCCCAGGGGATCAGCCGTCCCACATACAGTGGCCCAATTTAACCCCCTCACCCTCTCTCGTCTACTCAGCAGCACTCTGCCAAATGGAAGCCACATGTTGGAGGGTTATGGTGTAATTCAAGTGAAGGGTTCCTTCCGGCAGCGGGTGACCTCTGTTCACTGGCCGTCATCCTCTGGAATGCCAGTAGTCAATAGGCAGTCACTTATCTGCAGCATGTTCACACTCAGCACCTGGCAACACACCTTCGCACTCACTGAGAGGCAGATTTATCGCAAATGCAACTCATCTGGAGATCCTCACGCGAGCCACATGCATTAGATCCAGACCCTTTAACAGGAGCGTCCAAATGAACCAAAAAGTTGAAGTAGCCTAGGCCTTCTTTTCAATTTAATGACAGGCTCAAATCAATGCAGTGTCAGTCGAGATGTAAGCTAAATATCTTTAGAGATAAATCAGTCTACATCTCAGATTTGCTACATAAGTGGCAAAGCAGTTACGAGTTAAGCACTGGGCTCACCAGCCGATAAAAATAATCCGCTAGTCCCTCATTTATCATGGTTAATTGGTTCCAGACCCAACCGTGATAAGTGAATTTCCATGAATTAGGATTCTGTATTTATAAATGGAATATTTTCATAGTTAAAGCACAAAAAAAACTGTTTACGACCTTTACATATGTTTGTTTAAACATTATTAGAGCCCTGTAGGCATGAAATAACACCCCTATAGTCACCTTAACACTCGTATTACCCAATCTAGTAAATATAATAACACTAAGCAAGTCATTTAAGACTGAAATAAGACATAATATAGACTCAAACATTTGCATTGGGAGTGTCACACGGGTACTTCCTGCAGTGGTTATTGTCTCATCAGTGACATCACTGACACCTTGTGATGACATATCAAAAACATGTACAGTATTTGAATGCATTTTCTAAATGCCTTATGGTTGTATTTTATTTAAAATGCTTAATGTAGGCCGGTAATAGTGGTTTGAAAAAGTGTTTCCCCCCTCCCTGATTTCTTATTTTGCATGTTTGTCACACTTAAATGTTTCAGATCATCAAACAAATTTAAATATTAGTCATTGACAACACAACTGAACACAAAATACAATTTCTTAATGAAATACTTTATTATTAATCCAAACCTACATGGCCCTGTGTGGGAAAGGTGATTGTCCCCTCCGGGTAAAACATATCTTTCCAGAGATTAATTGAGATCTATCAGTGCGGAAAAGGTTATAAATCCATTTCTAAAGCTTTGGGACTCCAACAAGCCACAGTGAGAGCCATTATCCACAAATGGCAAAAACATGGTGGTGAACCTTCCTAGGAGTGGCCGGACAAACAAAATTATCCCAAGAGCGCAGCAACGACTCATCCAAGAGGTCACCAAAGACTCCACAACAACATCCAAAGAACTGCAGGCCTCACTTGCCTCAGTTAAGATCAGTGTTCATGACTCCACCATAAGAAAGACACTGGACAAAAACGGCCTGCATGGTAGAGTTCCAAGACCAAAACCACTGCTGAACAAAAAGAACATTAACCTCCTAAGACCCGAACTCTTTCAAGGCATGCATTTTTATTTTCTCTTTGATATTTAGGCTAATTGGGACCTGATGAGTGTAAAAACAAAGAATTATCTTTTTACATGATGTAGTTTCTGAGAAAAATGATGTCCGCATATGAGGACATTCGTTTTAAATTTGAGTGAACACAATAACGTCACAATTGAGTAATGATGTGCAAAACTTTATTTGTTGCCTGAACACAGCAGCATTTTTTCCAAGTGCAAAAACAAAATTCAAAGCAACAACTTGTGCCCCTTTCCGCAAGTCATATGAAGTGCTGCTATCAGTTGCAGGAGGACAGATATAAAACAAGTAAACCTTCAAAAATATTTTTCATTGCTACTGTTGAACTATTCATTTCAATTTCTGAACATGGTGTGAAACGTGAAACTTGCACACCAAAAGTGCTCCAACATTTTTTCCCCTTGGGAAAATGTTCATGCCTATGTATGAAAGGCAGCGTAACAGTTGCGATCTGCCTGTAAGCAGAGGAACACCTTGCATGTAACACACTGCACTTGAGTTTTGCCTGAGCATCCTTTTGCTCTGCATCGTGATGCGTTCTTTGAGTGTACCACTTCTGGCAGATGTGCATTAGCCTTCCTGCAGAATGAGATGTGGGGCACTGCCTGCACTGGATGCTGTTTCCCTTGGACTGAAACTTCTGTGTCATCTTCCTGCTCCGAAAAGTCAGAGTTGTCATTGTCTCTCTGAGCCAAGAAGGTCATGGCCACTTCCATGAGGAACTGAAGAAACTGCATGATGTTCTTCTTTGGTGTGCCATTCAGAGTGAGGTCTTTGCGGTACAGTAGCCAGCTGTTGGCTAAAGCCAGATCGGTAAAGTGCATCAGCATCCGCAATGTCCATTTTTTTGTACGGACACTCATTCGATAGTAGCTGATCATTCTATCCACAAGGTCAACTCCACCCATCTTGGAGTTGTATTCACGGATAACACATGGTCGAGAGATGGTCACATACCGTTTCAGTTTCTTGTCCCATCTCTGGCACGTGTCTTCTGGCTCTTGAGCATGTACAGTAGACATCAACACTGGTTTATTGTCAAACCACTTGGTACCCTTTGTTGGACTGTTCTACATGACTGAGTCCTGGTGTTGTATCTTCAGAGACATTGCCTGAGACATCAGCCTCTTCCTGCGGTGTCTGAGAGCGAAGCCTGGGGGTGCGTGATGTGGCAATGTCACGATCTGACCGATATCCCTCGTATTCCTTGCGCAAACGTTTGCGTCCCCTGATAGGCTGACAGGGCTGTGGTCCTCACACCCACTACTGTCTTCCTCACTGCTGGTGGGAGGAGGTTGATATTCAGCATCTCCCACAGGATCATCGATGACTGATAAATCCTCCACCTCGGAGTTGTCTCCACCAATTAACCCCAGCATTTCCATTACTTGTTGCAGAGAATAACGCTCTTGGAAAAAAACCCAATTTGTTTCAAACCAAAAACAAATCTACATAGATTTATTTTTAAAACATGCCATATTTGTTTGTACTGTATAAAATGACGTTTTCTAACAAAATCATCCCAAAATACAAATTCTAAACCAACTCCCTCTGTCCACATTTGTGGACATGTTCAACAAAATCAACAAAACTAAGTCCCTCTGTCCACATATGTGTACATCAAGTTTAGCAGCATGGTAAATCGTCAAATTTTCTTACTTTTGCAAAATTCAACTTCCACAACACACATTGAACACTTCTAAACATATCTGAGCAAGAATCAGCCCTGAAATTTGTTTGAATTTTTTATCTGGTCAACTTTTGGATTGGGAGGAGCCATCTGAATGTTTGGGTGGGTTGTCAGCCATCTTGAATTTTACATGTGCTTGGTTACACTCTTCTTCCACCACTAGGTGGCAGTTTAATGTCCTCATAAGTGGATGCCAGGCCCTTGTAGTCCAAAATTTAACATTGTAGTTTTGACAACCAAAAATGTGATGTCCACACATGTGGACGCCAGGTCGTAGGAGGTTAAAGCTCGTCTCAATTTTACCAGAAAACATCTTGATGATCCCCAAGACGTTTGGGAAAATACTCTGTGGTCTGACAAGACAAAAGTTGAACTTTTTGGAATGTGTGTGTCCCGTAAGTGACGCCACATTTCAGAAAAAGAGCATCATTCAGTAAAATATAGTGGTGGTAGTGTGATGGTCTCGTGCCGTTTTGCTGGACCTGGAAAACTTGCTGTGATAAATGGAACAATGAATTCTGCTGAAGGAGAATGTCCGGCCACCTTTTGGTGACCTCATGCTGAAACCAGCTTGGGTTCTGCAGCAGGACAATGATCCAAAACACACCAGCAAGTCCACCTCTGAATGGCTGAAGAAAAACAAAATGAAGACTTTGGAGTGGCCTAGTCAAAGTCCTGACCTGAATCCTATTGAGATGCTGTGGCATGACCTTAAAAAGGTGCTCCATGCTGGAAAACCCTCCAATGTGGCTGAATGACAACAATTCTGCAAAGATGAGTGGGCCAAAATTCCTCCACAGCGCTGTAAGAGACTCATTGCAAGTTATCACAAACACTTGATTGCAGTTGTTGCTGCTAAGGGGGGCCCAACCACTTATTCGGTGTCACTTTTTCACACAGGGTCATGCTGCTTTGGATTTTTTTTCTCCCTTAATAATAAAATGTTTTATTTAAAAACTGTATTTTGTGTGCAGTTGTGTTGTCATTGACTAATATTTCAATTTGATTGATGGTGTGAAACATTTAAGGGTGACAAACAGGAAGGGGGCAAACAATTTGCCACACCACTGCATGTACAATTTCCTTAAATATGTATATTTTTTCGAACGAACGTGACGTTGATGTACGTTATGTACAGTGGAACCTCGGTTAGCATCATTAATGCGTTGTAGAAGGTCTGACTCTAACCAAATAAGTTTTGAAATAATGTAAATCCAATTCACCCATTCCAGAAAGCCAAACATGGACAAAAATGTTCATTTTCATTTTGTTCTTGTAATATTATGAATTTAATGAAAAACTAAAACAAATTACTTAATTCTTGTAAAAATCTCACCGTATACTGTCAGGTTCTCGGTGTGGTTAGGACCCCAGATGCAGAGGCTTAGAGTTCGTGTGGTAATTCAGGATTTTTAATGACAAAAAGTGCAAGAGAGAGTAGATCCAAAAACGGAAAACGATGGTGTTGTGGCAAAAATAGGGGACAAAAGGCAAATGAAAGGTACACCATGAAGAAAAGTACAAACACTGGAGTTAGCTGGACGGCAGGGAGGCGGCAGGTCCAAATGGGCATGGAACAACGACTGGTAGCAGAAGCACTCGGGTGTGTTGCCAGCAGAGGCGAAACAATGAACCAGCGGCTGCCAGCTGTGGGTAGTCGGCTTAAATGGGTATTGGGTAATTAGCCGCAGGTGTGCCCAGCGTCCCCGCCTCCAGCCCGCTTAAGGTGTAACTGCAACAATACAGGAGAAACAAGCCAGAAGAAGGCAGGTACCACGCAGTGACAACCACAACAACTGGTAGTCACTAGCACATTATGACAGTATACTACATAACTACACGATACATTTTTATATATTTACTACTACGTAAGTGGCGTAGCAGCTATGCATTTGTATTCAAGTTAATTGTCATCTGCGATTGAATTTGGGTTCATGGAGGCAATGAGGCCCGATACAGAAACAGAGCACAATAAGAACAACCCTCTTTAACGACAAAACAAATCTAATTATCATTTGGATTCCCTGTGGTACATAGAGTAACTAATTACCAATGAAAGTGCTTTGGAAGCACTTACTGTAGACATGTCAGCTGAGATGTGCTTCTCAAATGATGGAATCCACAGAGGCTTGCAAACGTTGTTCATTTACAATAAAATCTCACAATGTTGCATCTTCATACCGCCATGTATTTATCAGGAATTCAAATAGAGAAAATGAATATTGTACGGCGATATTGTGGTAGCAGGCGGGTATCGTTCTCCTCAGCCAATCATGAGTGCTTTAGGAGCTTTTTAGAAATTGTGAAGAGTTCCTGTTTTGACTTCCCACCAATTAGCCTCCCATCCTTCACTGAAGAGATGCTGACACAAGAGGCACTGACTTGTGTTCCGCTTGCTGACAGAAAACAAAAGCCACTTGGCTGCCCGCTATGCGGAAACCATTGAAAGCCATTGTATTCCAGCTCCTTGTGTATTGTTTTTGATGAAAGCCACTTTGCAGACATGGGATGTATCCACATTGAGAGTGTATTCAAGTCAACTGGCGTCAGTTGGCTTGGATGAGTTCAGGGCTCATGAAGTCATGACATGAGGACATGAAGTCAAATGGCGCATGCCTTTATCTATAGCCAATTCTTGCATGAGGCTTTGTTGAGAAATGAGGTCTTTTGTTCTACTCGACATCGCATCTTCTTGTCTGTCTTCAGCAGTGAGTCCCAACCACTTTGCTGTGGCACATGAATGCATCTTTGTTCATCTGTCTATGCCAGTCATGTGTAGTGTCAGGCAAAACCTCATCCATTCATTCATCATCCATCTATCCATTTTCTTCCGGTTATCCGGGTCGCCGGGGCACCAGTCCGGGCCACCTCTTACAGTTCCACCGGGAGGACACCAAGGCATTCCCAGGCCAGATGTGAGACAATCCCTCCAGCATGTCTGCGGTCTAGACTTACCCGGAACACATCACCAGGGGGGGCGTCCAAGAGGCATCTGCACTATTTGCCGGAGCCACCTCAACTGGCTCTTCTCGCTGTGAAGGAGCAGTGGCTCTACGCTGAGGCCCTCCCGGATTACCGAGCTCCTCACCCTATCTCTTAGGGTGGGAAACATAGATCGACCAATAATTTGAGAGCTTTGCCTTCCGGCTTAGCAATTTCTTCACTACCGCCAGAGCCCGGTATAGTGACCACCTGACTGCAGACACTGCGCTGGTCCGCCTGTCGCGCGTACGCGACAGTCAGGACCCTTTCCCCAACCCGATGACGTAGGAAAGTGACCCTCTCGTTCACTGGGGATGGCTCCAACACAGACACCAAGCCGTGGGGGGCTATTAACAAGACTATGTCAGACTATGTCTAGTCGGAATGTCTCAGCCTCTTGCACAAGCTCAGGCTCCTTCCCCACAAGAGAAGTGATGTACCATGTCCCAAGAACAAGATTTGGCTGTCAAAGACCAAGTCACCCAGGCGCCCGCCCTCGACCGACACACAACACACAATGCAATGGATCCTTATGCTTGTCCTTGTAGGTGGCAGATCCTGTGTCGCTTTTTCGATCTGGGCCCCACAGGTCAAGGCCCGACCATCAGGCGCTTGCCTGCGAGCCCCTCAGCCGGGCGTGACTCCAGCGTGAGGTCCCCGTGTCCCACGTCTGGGCAATGCGTGGTCTCTCCTTTTGTCTTTTCTCATAGGGTCTTCTGAATCACTCTTTGTCTGGCCCGTCACCTTGGACCTGTTTGCCTTGGCAGACCCTACCAGGGGCATATATCTCCGGACAACATAGCTTCTAGTGTCACTCGGGCACTGAAACCCTCCCACCACGATAAGGTGGTGATTCGTGGAGGAGTATATCATTAACCACCTGTATCCACCTGTTGCCAAGTCATAGCATGCTTGGTGGTGTGCTGTGTGATTTTCAAATATACTGTATATGTAAAATAGATACCTTGGCTCAATAAAGGTTGGAAAACACTGTGCTACATTATGCTGCCTTTTACTCAAACAATGGTAATATTTATACATCATTTCAATAGTAGAATGGATTCCTCCACATTTACCATTCAGAATTCACAGCCCGACAATTTTGCAGATTTTTTATTTAAAAAATGTTCTTTTTTCCCCCAATAATAGGCAATTATTTTCTACAGAAAACACAACAATAATAATAATTTTTACATGTTTATGTCTTTCCGCCTCACTGATTATGATTCCGCCCTTTGCTTGGCCGTCCTTTATATTCCATTTTAATCAAATTGTTTTGTCACAAATTTACACTACATCAAATTTGATGTGTATGTACAATTTTGGAAATGTATAAGCTATTATTTTATTGGAAAAATAATACACTGTCAGAAAGCCCATAGCTTTTGCATGTTTGTCATTTTGTTTACTTGTTTCGCGCAGGGTTTATTCCTAGTGGTCCTTGAACGCACCACAGTTGTGTGCGAAACGTTCCCCGATGCTGCCAAAAAATAGACTTTTATATTTTTCCCATTCTTCTTTCACCTCACCGTTGTTCCCAAATGCTGGTGCTGGGTGTGAATGCGTAAAGGTGAGCTTTGACAACGTTATTATGAGAGTTTTAACTGCTAGTGGTTGGATTTATTCCATGTCAAGTTCATTCATGTTAGCACACTGGCTGTAACACACACAAGTGTGGTTTGGCTGGACGTGGCTACGCTACTCTGCTGTCGATAGTCTGTGATGTGCTGGAGCCCCGCCCACATGCGCCGAGGGTCTGAGGTGGAATAGTAGCCCTCCAGCTTCTGTCTGTACTGCCTCTTGGCCTCCCGTATGGACCTCCTCAGGTCATATCTGGCCTTTTTGTAGTCATCAGCGGTGCCCATGACAAATGCAGTCGAACGAGCACGTAGCTTAGCCCTTACATCACAGTTCATCCACTGTTTTTGGTTAGGGTATTTTCTGTAATACTTGGTGGTGGTAACAGTCTCTATACATGTGCTAATGTAGCCAGTAACAGCAGAAGCATATTCATCCAAATCAACAGTACAATCTTCCCTCCCCGCTGCAGTTTTAAACACATCCCAGTTTGTGCAGCCAAAGCAGTCCTGAAGTACTTGATCAGTTTCTTCATTCCATACTTTAACTGCTGTACGTACAGGGGGAGCTTTTTTAAGAAGTTGTCTGTATGTTGGATAAAGGAATATAGAGATGTGGTCAGCCTTTCCAAAGTGGGGTCTTGGAACAGCCTTCAAAGCACCTTTCATGTTGCAGTAGACTTGGTCCAGGATGTTATTTTCCCTTGTGGGAAAGCTCACATGCTGGTAATATTTGGGGAGGACAGTCCTGAGGTTACAGTGGTTGAAATCGCCAGATATAATAAATACAGCGTCTGGGTGTTTGGTCTCGTGTTTATCAATGATGTCATGCAGGAGGCCTAGTGCATTAGCAGTGTTAGCTCGTGGTGGGATGTAAACAGCAGTTAAATACACAGCGCTAAACTCACGAGGCAAATAAAAAGGTCTGCATTTCACCATCAGCAGCTCAATGTCCTGCGAGCAGTGCTTTTCCATCGTCTGTACGTCTGTGCACCACCGTTTGTTTACGTAAACACAGACGCCGCCACCTCTGTGTTTACCAGACGCTAAAGTCCGATCTCCCCGGTAAGCAGCAAATGATTCCAACTGGATCGCCGAGTCCGGTATATCCTCCGTCAGCCAGGTTTCTGTGAAGGTGAGGACACAGCATTCCCTGATCTCACGTTGAGCTGTAATCCTTGCTCGTAGTTCGTCCATCTTGTTTTCAAGAGAGCGGACGTTGGCTAGCAGCAGGCTTGGTAGCGGTGGCCTCGTCGCTCTAGCTTTTAGCCTAGCATGCAGGCCGGCTCGCTTGCCTCGTTTACGCCTCGGATGCTTTGCTCGCCGGGTATTCAGCTCACCAGGTCCGCAGGCTGCTGCGTTCTCCCGGCGCAGAAGAAAGGCAAAGTCTGAGAGGCTAAATGAAGGTTCATGGTGAACCCTGCCGATGTTCAAAAGTGTCTCTCTGTTGTAATGTACTGCGTGAGTGTGTTGAATGTCCAAAATGAACAATAAAATAGCAAAAAATAGAAAAACACGGGAGAGTGTCACAGAGACGTCTGCCACGGAGGGCGCCATCTTTGATCCATAGTGCCCGTACCCAAGAAGAGCAACGTGACCTGCTTGAATGACTATCGCCCTATAGCACTCACTCCTATTGTTATGAAGTGCTTTGAAAGATTAGTCATGACCCACATCAAAAAGAGCATCCCGGCGGCAACCGTGGACCCTCTACAGTTTGCATATCGCCAGAACCGGTCCACGGATGATGCAGTCAACACTGCCATCCACACAGCCCTTTCTCACCTACAGGGCCAGGACACATACGTCAGAATGCTATTTATAGACTATAGCTCTGCATTCAATACAGTCAGCCCCCACAAACTCACAGATAAGCTCCTCACACTTGGCCTGTCTCCCTCCCTCTGTAACTGGGTGTTTACCTTTCTCACAGGCAGGCCCCAGTCAGTCAGAGTCCACAACCGCACATCCAGCTCAAGAATTGTGAGCACTGGGACCCCACAGGGGTGTGTGCTGAGTCCACTCCTCTACACGCTCTTCACCTACGATTGCGTGGCCTCCCAGAACAACACCAGCATCATTAAATTTGCAGATGACACTACAGTCATCGGACTGATCACTGGTGGTGTTGAAACATCATACAGAAGAGAGGTGGCGGACCTCATAGCTTGGTGTCGTGATAACAATCTCCTTCTCAATACAGATAAGACTAAAGAGATGATCATCGACCCAAGAACAAGGGAAAAGGAGCCGCATAGACCCCTGTTTATTGATGAGACTGAGGTGGAGAGGGTGAAAACCTTCAAGTTCCTTGGCACACACATCAGCGAGGACCTCACCTGGTCTCACAACACCCAACAAATTCTGAAGAAGTCCCAAAGGAGACTGTACTTCCTGAGAAGACTGAGGAAATTTGGCATGTCCACCACAATCCTGAGTTGCTTCTACAGATGCACTATCGAAAGTGTCCTTACCGCCTCCATCACTGTTTGGTACGGTAACTGTACAACACGTGATAGGAAGGCACTCCAGCGGGTGATCAAGACCTCACAGAACATTGTTGGGGCAGCCCTCCCCACACTGCAAGACATTTATAAATCTAGAGTCCTACGAAGAACACACAACCTCATCAAGGACAGCACACATCCACAACACTCACTATTCACACTCCTACCGTCAGGCAGACGCTACAGGAGTTTGAAGTCCAGGACCACAAGGCTGGCAAACAGTTTTTACCCACAGGCCATCAGGCTCCTCAACGAAGCACTCGCACACGCCGCACGCAACACACGCACACACTCATAGCACTTTATTTATTTATTTATTTGTATTCTTTACTTGTATTAATGTCTCGTCTGTTGTTGTTGCTTAATTTATTGGTATATATGTTTATGTGTTTATGTTTCTTATGTTCTTATTCTTTCATTTGTTTTCTTTCTTTTCTTGGGAGAATGAACAGAATAAGATTTTCATTGCATGGTATAACTGCTGTTTTACCATGCACATGACAATAAAACTCTCTTGAATCTTGAATCTTGAATCTTGAACACATCAAAAAACCATGTGATCATCTTCTCTCTTGAAAACAAACTCCAGGTTGGTCTGTGTTTTGTGCTTTTCTGAAGCTTTTGTTCAGTGCAGTCAGACAAGGTGTAATGTGTAACGCTTTTAATGTGAAGGCCGGAAGTGTGTTGTTGGTAGTTGGTAGTTGTATAGTCATTTTACTTACATGTAATGTTAAGGTGTGACAGCGGCAGTGGGCATTTTAATAAGATGGTTGTACAGTCTATTGTGTTTTGTACACAACACATCCAGCATCACATGACATACCCCCGTTATTATTATTATTATTAATAATACTGATGACTATTATTATATTATCATCCGTTGGTGGTGAGTAGCTATACATTTTATACTTTAAATATGTTTAATAAGTGTGCGAGGCGTATTTAGGGCTTAAACCTTGATTGTGTCGAGAGTGAAATTGAAGAGCAAAGGGAAATCTAATGTAATCATGATTAGCTTAGATTATTAGACTTTTACTGCAAATGTTGATCCAAAATCGGAGGACAACATCAACGCCAAGCCAGCAGGAGGGTTTGGACATTTTTATGGCCGTATCAATTACTCGCGTTTTTTCGGCATTTGCTAGTGGTCCCTGGGCGTAACCCCTTAGAAAAGCGGGGTTCTACTGTATCTGGTTGAATGCAACAAGACATTGTAAACAATGTTTACTATGTGTACGATTCACTCTTCCTTTTTGTACCATCATTTCTCTCACTCCTTTTTCAGGGTCCTCCTGGACGAGCAGGCTTTCCGGTAACTTGTTTTTTTTTATTTTAACATTTGTCTTTGTGTGTCCTTCCATTTGCATGCCCTAGCAATCAACCATTAGTCCACTGCTGGCGTCTTCTTTTTATGGCGGCCGAGAAGTGCAAAACACACGTGAACAAAAAGCAAACCAAATTACAATTACACCACCCGGAAGGGGAAAGTACCAAATCCTAGAGTGACAGGAAGTGATAACGTTTGGACCAGTCATCCGAGAAGTGCAAAACACAAAACAAAAAGAAAAACAAATTACAATTACACCACCCGGAAGGGGATTGTACCCCCATTATACCCTCATTGAAATATTCGATGGATCTGTGCGTTCCGTGTGGTATTTGCATGCACGCTGAGTTCTGCATGCACATCGTGTGAGCGAGCACACTAAACGTTAACTATGAGGTGTCGTACTATTTTCTGAGGCACAGTACTTTCTGATAATGAAGTGATACTTTTTGTCTACTCTTCAATGGGTTCAGGGTTCCCTAATCTCCTTTGTAATGCAGTAATAGTGCGCCACCTGCTGACCATAGGCTGAACAGGTGAACTGAACTGAACAGCATGCAGCATTATGAACAACAGGGGTTCATAATGCATGCAAATACCAGACGGATGGCACAGATGTACTTCAGACGCCCATCCATTGTATTTTAATGAGGGCATAAGGGGGTACAGTCCCCTTCCGGGTGGTGTAATTGGAATTTGTTTTTCATTTTGTTTTGCACTTCTCGGCTCCAAAGATAAACCAGAAAAGGAGCGTACCAACCCCCACAGAGCTGATTGGTCCAAACGTGATCGCTTCCTATAACTCTGGCATTTGGTACATTCCCCTTCCGGGTGGTGTAATTGTAATTTGCTTTGCTTTTTGTGAACGCGTTTTGCACTTCTCGGCCACCGTATCTTTTGCTCTCTACTGAATGGTTAAATAAAAACATTTTAAAAAACAGTGGCGGGCGGTGCATTTAGTACCTGGGCCTTCAGTGGGGACTTAAGTGACCCAATCCACCTTTTAATAGCAGCGTGATCGCGTCACAATTAAAGAAACCATCAAGATTATACAAATCTCAAATCAAGTCATTTCTAAACAGCTCCAAACCTCTACACTACAATATCATCTGGAGCGGTTCAATATTTATCTAAAGACATGACAAAAACATAAAAAAGTAAATGAAAAAACATCCCATTCACTACTCGCTCGTAAGCACTGGTTTGGAAGACTTCCATGCTGACGTATTCAGGTTCCCTCGCTACATCGCAGTTCACCTTTTGCCGGCTCGCTGTTTCGCTGAATTTTTTTGGGTGCTTTTTTTGTTTTTACACATATGAACATGCATTGTGTTCTGCGTCCTGATTGGCCAAGGGACTGTAGACCACTGTCAATCAATCTCCTCCTACGTACCTTCCTGTGCAGTACAGAATGTGTTCGATCGCTAGCAGTGTGACTCTGTGTGCTGTATGCTTGCGGGTTTCATCCTCGAACACCCACAATGTCGACGAAACGTTCCTCACCGTCAAAGACACTTGCGGTCGCACCCAAAAGGCAGAGGATGCTGCTAATCATCGCACAAAAAGTTGGACTTCTGGACATGCTGAAGGAAGGTAGACGTTGTGGCTGTAGGCAGCCTTACGGAATAAATCTATCTTCGGTTCGAGGAGGAAGAGGAGGAGGAGGAAAATACAACGACAGGTACAATGTATTTTAACAAGAATACAAAAAAAGTACAGTGGAACGTTGCCAGGACGAAGAGGCCAGAAGAGTGAAATGCGCGTGAGTCACTTTAATAATTTCTTGTGTTCAACCTCATAGGCTGATCATTAAAATTCAAACAAAGGTTTGAACTTATCTGTTCCTATAATAAAAACAGAACAATGAACAGCTCCATGGATGTTTCCTAGTTCATTAGTTCAGCCCTGCGCTGCTCATCTCATATGATGATGCGTTCAAGCACGCTGATATTTTTGAGTGCAACCAATCAGAGGATGGAACAATGCTGACATTACTGTACGCCTGCTAGCTGGCCCTGTGACGCGAATCTGAAATCTTACTGAAGAAACAGTCCCCATTACGAATGCGTGCATGTGACCTGGGCCAGCACTCCTCATTCTGAAGGCCCTGGGCAGATTAGATGGCAACACACAGAGAACTTCAAAAAGTTTGAAAATTAAAAAAACACACACACAGCAAAAGTGGAAACAAAAGAGCCAAGACTGAAAAAAGACTGAAAAAAATAATAGGCTTTTTCACTATATCACGAAGCTGAGATGCAGTTTAGTTAGCTATAAATATACTGTATAACCACTTAGCATGTGTTGCTTTACAAAATATCAAAGTGGCCATTGCATTCTTTCATCTTTCACGATATGGTCTTTGCTGGAAAGGTTTAGATACGCATTTCCAATTGTTTTCTGCATGTAAAACTATCATTGTAAAACTATAAGAAACATGTTTTGTGTTAACATTGTTGGCTTTCTGGAACAGATCACCTGTATTGACATGATTTCTTATGGGAAAAATTGATTCGGTTTGAGTTTGTTTCGGTTAGAGTCTGACCTTCTGGCAGGGATTAATGACGCTGGCCAAGGTTCCACTGTTGTTGTCATTCTCGAACAAACCTTTTCCGTTTAATACCCATTTGGAACAATTCTTAAGACCAGGTTTTAGAAGACTACCGAGGCGAAGCACACCCACCTAAACACAGTGTGATCCAATGAATAATCTCAGGACTTTTGTTGGCTCTGCATGTTTACCATCCCATTGTCATGTCACATCACTAAAAACACGTAGCATCCTTTGTTGCCGCCCACAGTGAAAACATTCATTCTAATAGAGTGGGTTAAAGCTGTCAATAACATAAAGTGGAATCCGTTGAAGTCCACCCCGTTTATGTCAACAACTTGTTGAGCAAGTCATCAAATCCTGGTCCACCGTGTCTGCTTAAATCAAGGTTGACAGTACTTGATCGACCTCTTTTGTCTCTGAGACCATGGAGAACTTTGAAAATTTTTCTATGAAAATTGTGTCGATTTATGTCGACAGATGTAGCGTTGTTAAATCCATCATGCTTGTGTGTTTTTCCAAAAGCCTATTTGTGATTATTTCCAAATCAATAAAAACAAATGAAGAAGGGTGGGAGGGGTAATAGGAAAGGAGCTGACACTTACCTTCAACGCTTCGGCATAGAACCAAAGAACCAAAGATCATTTCTTCTTTGGAGGACTTCTCAGACGTTCTTTCACCCCCCTTTGCACAATTCACAAAATGCACCATTTAAAAGGGTCCCTGACATGACTGATAAAAATAAAGTGATGATGTTCTTTTTTGTTAAATTTTTGAAAGCGAAAGGTAAATTTGCAAAAATGACATTTTGACAAAATGACAGTTAACGGCGCCACCTAGGACGAGCTAGCTCTCGCCATTGGGGTGACACCTCTCAGCTAAAGCAGAGCAAACAAACGCTTCGTCGACTTAGATCTGTTTCTTTTTCATCAAAATAGTAGTCATGCCAAGATGCTGTGATGCTGCTGGATGTTCATAGTTTCCGGTTGATACTGTAAGTTTGCTTTATTTCCCAAAGGAGGAAGGCTTAAGAAAAAAAATGGACAAAGCAAGTGCAGAAAACGAGAGTTTTGTTCTTTGCAGTGATCATTTCACTGATGACTGGTTTGAAGGAACACCTTTATAAGAAGTATTTGGCTTGAAAGTACGGTATAAACATATTTTCAAAAAGGATGCTATTCCTGATGCTTTAAACAGGAAATAAAGACATGAAGAACGACATAGCGTAAGTCATGTCTTCTTTACATAATGTCTTCTAAACACTATTCCAACAAACAAGCCTACAAAGCGTTATGCATGTTATATAAACATCTTTAACAGCGATATGTTGACAGTGGCGGACGGGGCCAGGGGTGGCGGCTGCGACGGCGGCAAAATACACACTAAAAAAGGCTAAAAAGACTCCTTTACTTACTTTACTCCTTAAGAAGCGGATTTAAAACAATAATTGAAGGACTTACCATTCTGTTTTGAAGGCGACCAATCTTCATCTCCATGTCTTAAGGCTTAAGTCCATGTTCTGCAAGTTTTCTATTTCATCTCCAAATGTTTCTCCCTTCTTTTCTCCTCGAAAACTTTTGACACATCCCCGAAATCTTTGCTATAATCACCGTAAACATCCTCTGTCTCGTACACCGTTATGTTTGTGTAGCTCAGAGGTGTCACACTGATGACGTCACTTCCGGCAAGAACTAGCTCGTCATGGGTGGCGCCATGAACTATAAATGACATTTCTCCTTTCAGAAATTGAACAAAGTCGAACAGAATTACAAACAATATTTAACATATTTAAGCAAAGTTGATCAATCATCTCAGGTACCCTTGAAATTGTGCACAAATGGAGGAAAACCATGTCTGTGGGTGCAAAAAGCAATGGCAAGTTTAGCTGACGATGACAACCGCTTTTGTCGACGTGAGTCAGGCAGTCTGAGGGATGTCGACTTAAACGGCTTTCGCTGTATATGACAATATGACCAAGCTGAGTTGCGATGTCCTTTCTTATCCTGAGTTTTTCAAATCTGTGAAATGTTTGGCTGGGCATGGCTGAATAGAATTGTGAGTCTCTCTGGCCGCTTGTGATGATGTGCTTCAGCTTTTCACCACCAGCATGATCAAACGCTGTGTTTCCATTAGTCTTTGAAAGGATTTCATGACATTGGGACTGGTGCAAACTCTAATACTCCTGTTGCAAAGCACTAATAAAACGTAACCATTACTAATTTGATTGATTGATTCTGTAATACCCAATGTCTCTGCAATGGCTTTAAAAATAACAAGGAGTTGGCAAGTCCAAATGTCAAGTTATCTCTGAGAAAGTCAACTTGTGTTCTAATATTACGTTGAACCCTGTTCCTTCTTAATTTACATTGGTCAGGGTGACAAAGGAAGTCTGGGGATTCCAGGAAGAATGGTGAGATATACTACGCTGTTGTTTTTTTGTATTGTTGTAACCAACCGTGAGTGGTGATATAAAGCCATTAAAAACCCGAAAACAACTTGTACAACTCAATACAAATAAAATAAGGTTCTGCTATCCAGTACTTAATGGAAGGAACTTTTAGGGGTGCCCCGATACAACTTTTTACCTTCCGATCCGATATTGTTGCCTTGAATATCGGCCGATACCGATATCAATCTGATATTAGCACGAATCATACATACTTTCATGACTTATTTTGTGAAATGTTTGACTGACATTAGGTATGAGAAAAACGTACCCATTTACTTCTTTAAGCATGTGCGGTATATAGTTTTATCCATAACGTGGTGGTAGCCGGGCGCAATGTAGCGAGGTTGGAGGTGCTCAATTAAGCGTTTGGTCATCTTTTGTGTTATACGTAGCTAATGACGTCCCGTCGGAGTTTCCCGTGTAACACTGCTTCAAATGCTCGTTAAGTTTGGTCGTATTAAACTTCCCTGGTTCTGTGCCACCACGGGAAACTTGTGCATGACACGTAGGGATGTCCCGATCCACATTTTTTGGCTCCGATCCAATTGTTTTTCATAGTCTTGCCGATCCAATCCTTTTTTTTTTTTATAATAAACTTTTGTCAAGAACATGAATTTGTGGAATTGAACAAGGTTATGAAAACAGCTATTCAAAGCAATAAAAATAAAGCAACCAAAGTATTGCTAAATGTACTTTTTTATTACACAGCATGACCAACAATATTGTTTGGCTTTTGGAACAAACCTCTGCGGTTTGACACAGCAGTCCGGGCACAGTGAGGGTGGAACTACCGCTGTAGCTACGCAGCTGATTATCCGACGTCCAATGTGAAACTAACTTCACCACGGTACACCACGAGCATGTCTGCATGGTTTTGTGGCGTTTACTTCTTCTTGCGGGTGGCGGGAGTCAAGTGTCAACCAGCTTTGAGGGGCATTACCACACCTACTGTGTGGGAGTGTGGCCCAGACTTACGAACGTGATCGTTCCGATCTCGTGGCAGAAGCCGATATTATCCGATCTTCAAAATACAGCGGATCGGCAGCCCATCCCGATCCTGAAGATCAGATGGGGACATCCCTAATGACAAGTGTTGCACTGAGCTGCAAAGTCTTTTTCGGACATTCATGAAAAATTCTATTTGAAATACATACAGCCAACAGCACTCGTACGTGCTTAACACGTTAGCACATTGTGATCACACGGGCTGGATAGACGTGCTGAGGAGGAGTCCAGCATCGACTGCTTATATGGATGCTAATATTGGAGATTTTAGATGCAGGCCGAGAAAATCCGATACTCGTTTTTTTGCTGATATTGGCCCTGATATCCGTTATCAATATCGGATTGAGACACCCCTAGTGACTTTGCTAGGATCGCATCAGTTCCCACCGTCAACAGCAATACCGGAGGTCATCGGTCTACGTACGGGTTCTGTTCCCACTTCGGTGTTGTAAATCGAGTTTTAGCGTAAGTAGGAACTTGATAGCTAAATCAACACCTGTGTCAATCACACTGTACACAGAACACATGAAGGACATATAAAATACAAGTTCAATCAAACAGTAACAACTGCTTACTTGTATCCCCGTGGTTGTCTTGCACACTGGAAGGGGCGTTGCAAGGGACTGGATTCTGGATTCCACCACAGTAACAAAATGCACCCATTTCATTTTATTTCGACAACAGGAAAAAATAATACTTTTTTATCGCTCATTCTGTTACGTTTTGCACTACGAGTGGATGCAATGACTTTGACATTAGCATGACATTGTCAGTTGCAGTCAAAAGTGAATTTGGGGAAAAGGGAACCGGCAAGGAACGACACTGCTCACAGACATAGAATGGTCTAAACCAGGCGTATCCAAACCTTTTCCAGTGAGGGCCAAATACTGCAAAATGAAAGGATGCAGGGGCCACTTTGATTTTTTGTAAAGCAACACATTCAGAGTTGAGTTTCAGCATGCCGTGGGTTACTGCAGCAACAGCAGCCCGTGTTTTTATTCAGATTATTCTGCCTGTTGTGAGGTAATTCAAACCCGCAATAAAAGCCTGTTGTTCGGCTATCAAGCCTGGCATTTGTGTGTCTGACCAAACAGTAACATTACTGACACCTAGTGACCAGTGGAGAATACTACATATCATCACAACATAAAGCCTATAAAGCCAATATTTGGATTTGGATTTCACATCGTTTAGCCATTTTTATGCTTGAAAATGCTTAATTTGGGCAAAAATATTTTTGACTAATAATAGGCTGTATTCAACCACTACATTTATTTTTTATTAATATATTTTTTGAGAAACCGTGACAGAGTGGTGAAGGACGACTGTACAATCAAACCTTGGTTTTTATATGACTGGGTTTTTATCAAAAACACTCACTAAAATTTGGCCTCTGTTTGCACATTGTCTTGGGTTTCGTACAACAATGCGTAGGCCTGTCACGATAACAAATTTTGCTGGATGATAATTGTCCTACAAATTATTGTCGATAATCGATGTTATTGACAGCATTTTTTGAGACCATTTCATGGCATAATAATGCGAGTACATCATATCAAAAGCAATAAACTTTAATTTCTCAACAGTAGTTAACATTGTAATTGGAATGCCAAAATTCCAGGCGCAATTGCAATTTTTATGACACTTTTATTACCACTATTAGACAGGATGTGTGCCGATCTTATTTTGAAGGCAAGGTGTGTTGAAAATGTGTTTTGACTATGGCTGTTGTCTCTATTTCGCACACATTGTCTCTATTTCAACATATTTAGTTCAGGAGAGCGCTGGTTAGTGTTTGTGAGGACATGCCACTGTGAATGAGCGGTCCGCTGGGGAAATGTTTCCACACACTTCCCGTGTGAGCTCCCCGCACCATGGGAGAATAGTCCGGGCACTGTGAGGGGGAACTACCGCTGTTATCCAACTGCCAAAGTGAAATCAACAGCGATGGAGATGAATATCCAACGTCCAACATGCACATGTCAATATATCGAGGCCAGCAAAATGACCGACTTCGTTTTTTTGGTTTAATCATTGGATTAATCAATTTATCGATTACCGTGACAGGCCTAATAATGCGTGTAACAAACTCGTCCGTTTGCCCTGTATAGTATCATTTCGCAAAAACGAGTGTCCAAACAAAGCACCCTAAACGTTGCGGACTCACTGTCCGTGCATTTTTTTTTTATTGCTGAATAAGCCACCATGGGGCCAAAGAAAGTTGTGAGTGCTAACAAATTGATAAAGAAGGTGAGGAACACTATTGAATTTGCTCAAGCCAGGATGTACAGGAAGTCTGCATTAACAATAAGTTCCATCCATTCCTTGTTTATAATGATTTCACATTGTTTTGTGCATGTAAAACTATTATTACTCTCTGTAAAATGTATTTTCTGTTCATATTTTTGGGGGTCTGGTGAATTGAATGTACATTATTTCATGAGTTTTTGTATGATTCTGTTTTCGTCTAACCTGTAGAGCAAATTAATAACGAAAACCGAGGTTTCACTGTATACAGTATCGTACATTTTCTCGACCAGCGGTCTTTAACAAAATATCTGTCCCTATTTCCCCGATATTTCTGAGACTTCGCGTCTACTTGAGCACAACGGTTTATGACGCATACTTGAATTTACCGCACAAAAGCAGTATCCCCCGGTCGTGTTTTCATCCATGACTTCAGCAAGTTTGCTGCATGCCCCGAACCCTCTCCATGCCTCTAACACTGGTTCCTTTCTCTTCTGTGTCTCTCTTCACACATTCTTGCATGTGTCTGCTGTGATTGATCCCAGGGCTTTAAAGGACAAGCAGGGGAGAAGGTAAGTTGAGGCCATTCGATATTTTTGTAGCTGTCAAATATGTGCACTGCAACTTTTGTCACGTCATCTACTCGCTTGGGTTTGACATTTTGCTGCAGTGTCAGCTCGCTCTGCAGGTTCAGTTGGCAAAGTAGGAAGCTCTTAAATAATGTCAATGATGAAATAACAAATAGGATGCCTATTTTTAGGTCTGACTGAGTAAACGGTGTTACAAAATGGCACGATTAGCAGCCATGGTGACGCACACAGCACACAGCCCAGGGAAACACAGCTAATACAGCTAGCCAATGCATGTACAGTTGTCCCTCGCCACTTTGAATGTCACGGCTTCACTCGTCACGTTTTACAAAATATACATTCATGAATAAATCATACAGAATACGGCCTATTATTACCGTAGTCCAAAAATATGCATATTAAATCAATGTCATGGATTTTTTTTGCCTAAATTAAGCATTTCCAAGATTAAAAATGGCTAAATTAACCAAAATACAAACATGAGCCATTCAAAAGACCTATTCAAAGACATAGATGATACGTAGTATTCTACACTGGTCACTAGGTGTCAGTGATGTTACTGCAATGTTGGCTTTTAGTGCAGGTTTGAACGATCTCACAACAGGCACAATAATCCCTAATAAAAACACAAACTACTTTGGCGGCCGTTGATCCATGCAAAGCCGAAACTCACCTCTAAACCTTTGATGTCACTTCCTGTCCGCCTCTCTTTCAGGTCCCCTAGGTAACACATTTATAGTAACGCACACAAGCATGTGTTTGATTTATGTCTTAAATGTCTTATTTTCTCTTATTATGTCTGCTATATTGGGTAACAGGAGTGTAAACGTGACCATAGGGGTGTTATTTCATATCTAGAGGGCTCTAATGTTAAAAAACAAATTTAGAAGGTTTAAAACAGGTTTTCAGCAGGCACCAATGAACCGTAATAAACGAGGGATTACTGTAATGTGAGCAGCTGAAGGATGCTGTTTGGCTTGATTTCGAAGGAATAAAGTAGGGACAATAAGACCGTTCATAATTTTTATGGTCAGAAAAAAAAAAACAAATTAATTTTTATTTAACTGAAAGAAATAAGTATTTGATCCCTGTACAAAACATGACTTCGTAGTTGGTCGAGAAAGCCTTGTTGGCAAGCACAGAGGTCAGATGCTTCTTAAAGTTGCTCACCAGCGTTGCACACATCTCAGGAGGGAATTTGGTGAGAGAAACATCCCCACAGCATTAGTAGGGATGCTGTCGTTGGACAGATGCTGTCAGAGCTCCATTTTGGTGGCATGAGAGCACGTCACATTCTCCCACGCCTTGTGTGAATCACTCAGGTGTTTTCATTTCTTCTTGAGCAAGGGGACCTTGCGGGCACTGCGGGATCTTAATCCATTCCAGCAAAATGTCTTACTAATGCTTTTCTTGCTGACTGTGCTCCCAACTCCCTTGACATCATCAACCAGCTCCTCCCTTGTCATTGTGGGCTGCTCCCTCCCCTTTCTCACAAAACCAAAACATCAGGCTTTTAAATAAAATGCATCTACTCATCAGATGAAATGAAGATAATAGACTCTTGGAGAAAACCAATACACAAATTGTTTAAAAGGACATCTAAAATACAGGAATAAAAAGATGGAATATGAGAATGAAGTGAAGGAGTCATAAATTGAGGGCAATTCCTTACTCTTCATGATGCTCATTTGCACTTTTGTGATGTTGGCTTTCCTTTTCTTTGGCGCACTGCAGCTTGGGAGACATAATGAGCTTTAAAAAGTTAAGTAATGAGCGATGTTATTCTTCCTCTGTGTCCCCAGTTTTCGAGTGAGTCTCATGTTTATTGACCAAAAGTACGTTTTTAATTCATTCATGGGAGTGCGTTTGTAACCACGGAGCGGCGTCACATGGAGTGGACCGTCTGTTCTGCGGTACAATATACAGTATATACAGTACCTTCAGCTATGATGCAATTTAGAAACATTGGGCATAATTGCGTATTTATTCTGCACGGTATGTGTGCATCAACCAGCTTTGTGATATATTCCAATGAAAAGCCAAGCATCCATTTTATATTTCTTGTTGATGGTCGTGGTCATATGCCACCCGACTGTGTACGGAAGGCAGACTGCACCCTGGATTGGTTATCAAGCTGGTGTATCACGTCATATGTTAACACTTAATTATGCTACAGTCGTCCTCGCTACGTCACGCTTTCAACATCGCTCCTTCACTCGAACATTTTGGAAAATGAATCAATTAATAAATGATGACAGTTGTGTCATTAGTCAAAAATATTGAAAGACAAGTTATATGTGGTATTCTGGTCACTAGCCATCAGTAATGTTACATTTCTTTGAATAAATATGCTACGTTTAAAGCGGCGGCCATCTCTTCTGTCCCTGCAGTGACCCCGTAGCCTGCGCATTACAGTCGAGCAATGTGGTGTAAACAGTGAATAATAGGAGTGTAAAGGTGACTATAGGGGTGTTATTTCATGTCTACAGGGCTCTAGTAATGGCACAATTGTATTTAGAAAGTCATAAACAAATATTCCATTTATTACCCTTTATTTAAATTTATTTCCATTTATTTAAAGTGCAAGCACAGCGGAGAGGTCATGTTTTTGCCGGCGTTTATCTGATTGTTTGTTTGTGTTCAAAGTAACTTGAAAAGATGACATTTTCAAGAATTGTCGGAAATGGGATATGGAAGAACTGATTATGCAGGAATTTTTTAAAGGATTCTTTAACATTGTGAGATAGGACCATTTTCGGCATTTTTGCATATAACTTCACAAAAAAATGGTCAGAGCACTTGGTGAATAAAAATACAGGACAAGTTTCCAACAGGTTCTACAAAATATCAGAGACCGATCCAAAAAATGTAAGGGGGGAACTATGGCGCTTGGAGGAAGTGTGCGCTCTCCGAGTGCTTCTCCAGTTAACATTGAATCCTACTTCACGGAAATTCACTGATCGCGGTCGGTTCTGGAACCAATTATTGTGCAATCATGAAATCCCATCTTTTCATGTAACGTTTTACAGTCGTTCAAACTGAAGCGTGAAATAACTTGTGTAACTTTGTTTTGTTTTTCAGGGAGCCCCAGGAGAACCAGGTCTATCTATCATTGGACCAAGAGGACCTCCTGTAAGCATGTTCTCCTCACACTACACAGTGGAGTCCATGTAGCCCTGTCCACTTGGGAACGTTCCTGCGATTTTTTTATTTTTTTTTAGCGAGGTGGATAAATATTGCGTCCGCACTGTGGCAGATTAGTAAATAGTTGCATCCAAACGGAAGGGATCACTGGGTGAAAACGACGTAACACACACGGCACACCTACAGTACATGTGGCACTGTGAACACACACGCAGACGGAACCACGTGACACACAAAACTATAGAAGAAGAAAGAACACGCGCATAAGTCCGTCCGTCGTCTTCCGGTTTCCAAGGCTCATCTCGACTTACGACAAAGTGGAATTACTTCTACGAGTCGTTTTGGAGAAAAAGACAACCAAATATTGGGAGAATGTCGACTTGGGTGAGTCATGTCTGTCAAATATTCAGATGTTATGTTGGCTTGTCGTCAAAGCTCAATTCTGGTCATGTGATGGCGACAGGGTGGCGACAGATGGGCGACGTCATGGTTTCTGAAAAATAGCAGTTTCGCTATTTTCGCGTTTTCAGATTTTCCTACTCTGGAAGCCG